>NW_015150635.1:308530-349674 GCF_000732505.1 Cyprinodon variegatus | reverse complement strand
TGGATGGATGGATGGATGGATGGATGGATGGATGGATGGATGGATGGATGGATGGATGGATGGATGGATGGATGGATGGATGGATGGACAGACTTACTTATTCACATAGTGCAGAGACAAAGCCAATAATCACAAAATTTCAGCACATCCATAATATTGGTTTAGATCATGCTATTATTAGTTTTTGGTAAACAGTTTATTTAAATTATTAGCCCCTATCACCTTACCTATGCTACAGAACCCATTCTTATACTTTTCCCCTGCTTCCTTCCTTGATGCTCCTACAGTTTGGGGGGAAAACCACATAGCGGTCGGGGAACTTGCAGAAGCGAGTCAGGCTGACAAGGTGTGAAAAGTCATGATCTTCTTCTCCCTCTCTCTCAGATCTCACTTTGATGGACTGCTTTGTAGTGCAAGGAGCTGGGCAAGTGCTGCTAAGCTACATTACAATATGTGGCGTGTTTGCCCAGCAGGTGCCATTTCCCTCTCTGCTATAATATGAAACGTTTTGCATTTTGTAGTGCACTGAATGCCAATGTCAGCTTAAGCATGTACCTCACAGATCTCCTTTCTAAATACTAAATTCAGCACCTGGAATAGGGATGAGTATTATAATGTCCCGTTTGTCTGACATGGATTAAAGTGATGTTTAAACTTTTTGTGTAAAGTTTCTAAATGTCACTGTAATTCATCTTTACTCCACAAGAGATACATATGAATATGAGCCATGCAAAAGAAGAATTATCATTAAGACCTTTATTGGGGCAATTTCTCTAAACATTTACAAAAAAAGTTTATTTAGAAAAGAATATTTCTTATTTAACACATTCGGTTTTTTTGGGTGTCTGGTGACATTGCAAGAGTCATTAGGATGAGCTGCTAGTTGGATGGTTCCTTTCTGGATGTTTTAGGAAAGAGTTCTTGTTAAAAATTAATCATGTTATAGTTTTTTATTTATTTCTTTGCTTCAGGTTATTTAACATTCAAATAGACTTAATCTTTTTTCTTTTCTTTTTTTACATGTCTGACTTTGAGTATAATTCTTGAAGAGTTAAAATATTTCACCCATATATTGATATCTGTTTTTAAACCGTAATAAAATGTTGTTTGGTCTTAAGCGTATTATTTGACAGATATATCTCAATCATATGGGTAGAAAAATCATAAAATAAAGTAAAATAAAAGTCTTTTGAACACATTTTTCTTTGTTGAAAACTTCTTTAGCCTGAGGAGTTCTAGATAAACTTTATAAAAAATTACCTTCACATAGTGGACCAACAAATGAATGCTAACAATCAAATAAGGTTGCTCAAATTCACACAAGGATCAGTAGCCTAATGACTGATTATCAGTAAGATGGTGACTGCTTATTGTTCCCAGAAGGCTGAGTCATACTTTGGCAGCTGGACTTGAAGACCTCCACCCCTGTTGTTTAACGATAGTTTATCTCCTCAAAAATGACTTATTTTACTGCTTTATCATGCCAACTTTCTTCCCTATCCAAAATAAAAACATCCTCATCACCATAAGAGTAAATGCTGGCCTTCAGATGAGTTTGAACTGCAGAATCATAGCCTGACGATGTTGCTCTTGGTGCTGGGACATTCTTATGGCCAGTGGCTGCTTCATTTTAAAGGAACAAGAAAAAAATATATATTTATTTAATTCTATATAGTTTTGTGTTTTCAGGTGTTTGGTATGATGATAAATTAAGCTCAGGGAACAGGACGTAACGCAACATTAGGTCATGAGAATGAGACAGAATTTTAACCTTTATCAACTTATTTTTTGAGAAGCTGTACTGATTGTACAAAATGTCTGTCCATGTTTGAAAGGCCCACCTATAGTGGTTTTATCAAAATACCAATATCAAATTAGAATGACTCCTTTTTTAAGAGGCAGAATGTTTCTGTTTACTTCAATCATCCACTTGGAAGTGGGGATTTCTGAGGCTAAAATATGGTGATTGAAAGATTTCTTGTTACCCAAAGAAATCAATGTGTATGCACACTATTTTGGTTTTCTGTATATTTTAAAAAATCATAAAACAGGGCATTTTAATCCCACGTTATGTAATTCAGCTTTTACTAAAACACTGTCAAATATGAGACACTGACATCTCAGGATACTCAACATTGTATCCTGTTCTGATGCATCAGACCAGTTTTTAGAAGAGCAGCCATTAAAAACTAACACAAATTTTTAGAAAATATAGCAAAATGTTTATTTTGTAGTTTGTTCTGGACAGACAACAACAGGATTGTTGTTCTGAGTCCCTCACGTTGTTTATCTCAGATACATATATCACTTGAAATACTGGGCTGAAACTCACTTAGAAGGGGACATGTCACTTGGAACCTAGCCCAACTCAAAAGAAGGTTGATGTGTAATGACAGCACAAAGCCAAGAACACCTATGACTGGCTCTAGGCTGCTCGGCACAGACAGGTGAAAGGTCTTACTGGTTGTTGTTTAATGCTATGTGACAACTCTCTTTGCTTGTTTCCAGCAGTTCAACTGAGCAACATGCCACATAAAAAAATCTCCTTTTTTCTTTGCCTGCTGTATTTTTCTTTTCCCTGCAGGATGTGGTTAGTGATGAAATGTGAAAGAGCTTCAAGGTTCATGAAGTCAAGGTGCAATTTGTTCAAAGCAGACCTTGGTTACATGACCTTTTCACCCTCTCTGAGAGCAACACTAACCCCTTAATTGTGCACCCAGCTTACCACTTAAAGTCCTCAAAAAGCGATGGAGTTAATGCTCTTGCTCTTGTGCCGCATCTGTACACACTTTGATGTGAATAACTCACCGCAAGATCTTCACTGATTAATTAATAGCATAAAAAACATCTTCACAAAGGCAAAATTTCCACTAGATGAATAGAGCTCTTCTTGAGTTCAAGGAAAAGGCCAAGTTTCTTTCAACATTCTGTAGGTGTTTACCAAATAATCCCACACAACAAGTGAAGCAGAAACTTAATTGCAACTAATTAGCTCCCTGGAGGTTTAATTGGATCTGCATTCTTTATTCCCTAGTTTACCTGCAATATGTAAATCCCATTTCCATCGTGAGGAGAGGGGGTAAAAAAGTAAGATGAGAAATGCTAGGCAGGGAAGAGGCTTTGTTAAGGGAGGCTAAATTAAGTGGAGTTTAAAATCAGTCTGTAATGAGCTTAATTTCTGTCTTGTCTGGCTGTCTCCACTCAGCTAACACCCCAGAGCTGTGTCCGTCCCATGTAATTGAATGTGCTTTCACTAGTAGAAGTGTCTCTCAGGTTCTCAGGTCAGGTAATGGGAAACCTTTGTTCTTTGGTCAGATGCAGGTGCGAATTTACCATTAGGCAAAAATAGCTAGTTGCCTAGGGCCCCAGGTTCCTGGGGCCCCCATAAACCTCATTTTACATGTATGGTTAATACAGGTATAACTTATTTGTGCACATTAATTTTTGATAAAAATCCTTTCTCTAAGTGTCCACCATTGGATCATTCCATTTGCTGCACATGTGTAGAAAGGCAGCAAACCATTTGAAAACAGTAGTGTTGCAAGCTTTGTCCTATGCACTTTTGTCGCTATATTTAGTGACTTTTCAGACCCCTCTAGGACTTTAATTTAAAAAAAAGCGCTCAATTACAAATAATAAAATTTAAGATAAAATTCTTTATCTGCATAATGGGTCTGTTTTACGTGTTGTCTTTTCAATTCAGAGGGCCCCATCTTTCTCTTTGCTTAGGGCCCCAAATTTCTAAATCCGTCCTAAATGAAACGTTTCCCTCCATTAACCCAAGTGAACAGTATTTCTCTTTTTTATTTTAACTCGATTCTTTTTCATAGATTTAAAGTTAAGGAAGTAACATATCCCACAGCGCCACCATCTGTCCACCATGACTTTGGAGTTATCTTTTCCATAGCTCAGTCCTTATCAGTTTTCAGGTTCAGAACCAAACATGGTCAGCTGCTATGGTATTGTTCATTTTCCTTTGACAAATTACAAAACAGGGTAGAGGTTAAACAAGCTCACCCCTGCCAAAACAGGATATGATTGTTTTTTTCATTAGCTAATTCTCACTTGAATAGGACAATGAAAGTCTGTTCATTCCAGACAATAAACTTGAGCAGCACTGACAATGCATCTGTCCTGTTTTGTTTCCATAGCTACAGCAACTTCTAACTTACCAGGCCCAAACACAGTATAAAGTTGCTTAACTAGTAGAAAACAGATGTCAGTGCACTGTTTGCCAGATCCACTCCAAAGATTTTTTGTTTACACTGCTTTCTTCCTTTTCCTAACACTTCATCAACAATTCCTTTTGGAGAAGGAACCGAGAACGATTAAAATTTTACTGCAAGGACTGATCTCATGAAAGAGGCAGACGCTGCATGCGCCAAATGTGGGGGGAAAAAAAAGAGAAAAACTCAAATAAAATAAAAATTGTGACGCTCTCTTTTTGCTTTGTCAGTACTTGCTAACATGACAATAAAAGAGGGAGAAAAGTGTCATGGAAGGTTGTGGCAAAAGCAGATGCTGAAAGAGGGTGTGGAGCGCTCAGTCGGATGGTGTAAGATCGCTACTCTTTCCCACTTTCCCATCAGGCTACTCACATTTCATTATATAAGAAAATAGAAGAAAGACAGATTTTCATGATCTAAACATATTGTTTTAAAAACCAACATAAAACTCAATGAATATATAACATGAGCAGACATACTGAATGACAAAGAAACTCAAAAAAAGAGGAGAGGGGTTGTTCTTTATTAAATATTTGTTTCAGTTGTATCTGAATCTGGGTTTATCACAACTCATCAAATTATATTTTATGATTCAATGATGATCTGGACTAGTGCTGAGTTTTTAGGCTATCGAGTTAGAAGCATAATATTGGCTAGAATATGTATATTTTTTTCCTTTTTGAGTATTTTTAAAACTGTTTGGTCTTTTTTATTACTGCTGATAGAAAAGTGTCGCAGTAGCCTGCAGTAGAACCAGCTGTGGCTGTGGTAAATTCTGTAGATGAGAGTCTGGCACCATCATCGACAGAGTGGTGTCATGCCTGCCTGAGAAGGTTCATCATGAGCTCTAGCAAAGCATGTCAGGCATGCAGGTGAAAGACTGGAATGTGATTAGTCTGTCCTGCAGGATTGTGATAAGAGGCCACAGTTCATGCATATCACTTAGGGAGAAACTATTTGACTCAGGTCTCAAAGTGATACTTAATAAAGACTTGCTTTAGAAAGAAAAAAACATGTTTAAATCAAGCTCCTCCCTTTTCTAATAAAGCTGCTATATTTCCTTAGATAAGATTGTTTTTCCAAATCTTGTTTTCTTTTGTTATACATGTCAATTCTTTGGGATATCTGTAAGTGTGTCTTGTATTTTATATCGCTGATAGGGAGTCAGACTCTTACCTTCTCTAGAAAATAATAATGAACCGCTCATTTCATGCATAATGCAAAGGCTTTGAAAATAGTTTTGCCTGAGAGCACACTGTAGCGCCTTTGGACTTAAGTGAAATATAACCTGAGTTTGACATTTTCTAATATCCAACACCAAAGTTTTTGTTTCAGTGAGATAGGGGTGGTAATTGCTGCTCTAGAAGAAAGCCTGCCGATCCTTCTGGGTATTGCGGATGGCTGTGGGGACGAAGCGAGATTGGAACATGGTAATTGCAGAGACAAGGGCTGAGAATAAATGGAGGATGGTGGTGGAGAATTCTTTACTGTCAGATAGAGGAAGGTCAGACACACAAGTGTATGACATCCATGCATGTTACACTGTGTTATTCACAGTATGCACAAGGGACTGATACCTTCTCCTCAGATATCCCAGTCAATGCTTTGCTTTTTTGACAAGGAGAGGAGATGATCCCTCATGCAGTTCCTGAAGTAACAGGATGTGAGACAAGATGTCAACACCGTCGTATCCCAGTGAATATCAGAGCTTTGCTTTTTCATCCTTCCGCACCAAATCATTATTTTATAACTTGATTAATGCCTCCTATGTGCTGTCAGAATTCTTATACATTTCTTCAAAGATGGAAGACAAACAGCATCAATTTATTTCCCCTGATTAGATATTGATCACTGCTAGTGCCGGCCATCACATATCTTCCCTAAAAGATGGATGTAAAATGTTAAGCATCGCTTCTTTTTCATTTTCTCTCACTCCCAACGTTGCACACTATAACTATGCATTCACTCATTAAGAAGAAAAAGTGATTCTTTTGTTATTTCTTTATATTATGTTCATGATCATATATATTTTTATGAGGCTGCACCCTCTTTTCAGCATTTTTTCTCTTTTCCAAATCTCTTCAATAGCGCCGTTTTCTTTAGAGACTTAAGAGAGTGGACAGGCAAGCGGTTGACTGTGGCCCGAGGCCCGACACACTACATAATGATCAAAGAATGTCAGGGCAATAAATGGGAGCAATGTCCCGAGCAGCTGGGGGTTTTGAGTATCTCTGCCTGCAAGAGACTTAATAGACTTTTGAAACAAACTTTTATATAGATTGTAAAGAGAAAAGGCAGCTCATACATTCCTGATGGCACAACAAGGTCCTTTGTGCTGTCATGTTTGGTCTGTCTGAAATAATGGGCTTAATGAATGGGGAGAGTTAAAACGAGTCAATAAAAGAAAAATAACAGTTGAAGAAGTGTTCCAGACAAACAGCATACTGTTTCTGACATATGTAATGAAAAATAAACTTCTATAGCGGATGAAAACTGGGAAACTTGATTTTTTTTATCTGCTTTAAACCCACTGACCAGTTTTTGCTTCATAATCAATCAAACTCACTTAAATCAAACATACATTATGTTTATCATCTTCAAAATAAAATGCTATTGTCGTTTTTTGTTGTTTTGGCTTTTATTGTAAATAATTGATTTACGGAATATATGTTTTCCTTCACAACAAACCATATCCAGCTCTCTTTGTACATTACTTGTAGGCAACAAAGAAAGCAATACTTTGCCAAATAGATTATTGCAAATTCCAGCGGATATACTCAACGTACCACTCTGTGTTGTTCTCTGTGTTATTACACCCATTTTGTTCTTCAGTGGAGTTTGTTTATATTCTCTATGGCTGCAGCAAAGTCTTTTAGCCACATGATAAAAATGCTGCCTAGGCTTTTAGATATGTTAACAAAAAACAAATGGGAACCAAGTGTGAAGAGGACAAAGAAGGACTGAATGGACAGCTTAGGTTTTTAAGTACCAGGTCTTTTACTGTGAAAAAAGCTTATAGAATTTAAAAGCTACTCAACATTGTAGTAGCCTACAACTTAAACATTGTAATTACAGAAACGTCTTATGCTGCAGGTTACAAATTGAACCTCTATCCAGGTTGCTTTCCTTACTTTTTAACAACTCCTGACAACGGTGCACAACTGATATGAATTAAGTTTGCTGTTTTTTATGGGCCATTTTGTGTTGAGGCAACATGAAAGTAATATGGCACGAACAGGAACATGTGTGGATAAGACGGATAACGAAAAATATGGAATAGGACTGAAAATGACCTTATACCGATACAGCTATTGAAAACATTCATGATAATATCACCGTATTTTTGGCCCGATTCCATCATGGTTTATGAATCTTCAGTCATCTGACTGAGCTGCTAGCCAATGTCCGTCTGTCATAGTTTATTCTTTTAAGGTAAAAGGTTTTAGGGAATGAATGTAAACAGTTTTCTAAATGTTGGGAATTGTCAAGATGTGCTTGCCCATCACAGCGTTTACTAAAGCCAACAATTCCCCAATTCCCTTTTGTGTTTATCATACATATTCTTCATTCTTCTCACCTTCCACTGTGGGTTCCTGTTTGTCATAAGGTTACCCATATTTTCACCATGTAGAAAAAAAACATGTTTTTTTTTTTCCTTTTTTTATTGGACAAATATTTTTTTTTTTATCTTGGGAAGCTTTTTGTTATAATACTTGATTTTTTTTAAAGGTAATGCACTTCTGTCAATTCATTTTTAATGCAAGTGTATTTTGACATTTATTATTACATCCACCAGGTACATTCTAAGCAATATATTTAAAATGGTTAACCTCACCTGGAATATCAGGATTCTTAATTTTAAAGTGAAGGTTTCAGTATCAGACAAAAACAAGAAAAAATAGATAAGAATAGAATAGAAAATCCCTTTATTGTCCAACAATGGGAAAATTCTGATGTTTAGAGCAGTAAAAGGATTATAAGAAAAAAAAATGTCACTCATAAAGTCTTACAGCTGCTGGTAGGAAGGATCTGTGATAACGCTCCATGGTGCATTTAGGGTGCAGCAGTCTGTCACTGAAGGGGCTCTCCAGTATTGCAACAGCTCCATGCATGATGTGGGAAACATTATCCAACATAGATGCTAATTTAGTTAGGATCATTTTGTTTCCCACCTCTGCACTGTGTCCACAAGGCATCCAATCACTGAGCTGGCCTTCCTGATATTAAAAGGAACTATAGGCTTTGGAAAAATTAACATAATGCAACTTCTAGATGCACAGAGCTCTCTAACTAATTCTATAATTGGTTAATCCCCACATTCACTTTCATTAAATACAGCCTTATGGTTTTTGTTAAATCTTCTTAACAAACATAGCTTCTTCCTTGGCAAAACAGAATACAAATATTAAATCCCAGCAAAAGAAAAAGGGAAGACATAGATTATGAAGCTAGTAAACAAGAGGAATGTAAATTAGCTCAATTAAAGATGCAACAAGAAAGTTGGTATCATCCTGAAGACATTCACTTAAAATCAGCTTTTGGCCTTCCATTCACCAGCCCTAGTTATTAAAATGTGCGTTTTACTTCGATAACTCAAATGTTGCTGAAATAAAAGCAGTTTTTTTGGCAGATGACTTCATAATTTCAATATCTTCTCATGAGCAAATGCTTTTGAAATGCTAAGATTCTGAATATTCGATCCCTTTCATTAGGCTTGGTCTTCTGATGAACTGCATTTTGCCTGGTGTTTTTAAAAATGCCTTTATGTAGGATCTTGAATGTTTTGCAAAAATAAAAATCCCATATTTTGCTTCCTTCTCGAATTATTCGTACCAAAGATTTCCTTTCTCTTGACTTCATTAATGTCATGTTCATGTTTTATGTAATAATAAAAGCAAAGCTATGAGAAAGAGAAAAAAAAAGAAAAATCTAACGTCTTACATGAGACACAATACAGTAGTTATACAGCTATAGTTAGTACTAAGTTGTGACCTTGAATATATCCTTGGGTACCAAGTTATTTGACTTAGTTTCTCTCTACAAACTATTCAAAGTGGCTGTAGCAAAAAAATACATAAAAGCTTTATTTCCCTTATCAGTGGGTACACTGGGGAAAGACATCAGATATGCTCAGAAACAGTAGTGGTTCTGTTCTCCTTCCTGTATGTTCAGATGCAAAACAGCATTAACTTGAGTTTCGGTTTTCAAATCAGAGTCATCACCACCAGCATTATCCACTGCTTACTGCTGTGTTTGTCATTTTCATAAAGGGATGGGACTAACCTCTGAAAGAGGTGAAGTATTTTGGCCAATCCTTCTATAGGCCGAAGTTACTGAAGCACCAAGCAGGCTCTCAGAAGAGGATTTAGATCCTGGGAGATGACTTGTGTAGGCAAATTCATTCAACAACCAAACATCTACATTTATCTGCTTGTTAATTTGGAGTTCTTTAACTTATACTACAACTACTAAAACAAAAAAACTGACATTTCCTGGAGTGGTTAGTTGGATATCCATTACCTCATTTAGCATTTCCACAGCAAATAATGGAAGCACTTGGACGCTTGATCTCAAAACATGTGGGAATGTGTTTGTATGCTCTGATCAGGTCTTTAAAGACGAGATGCAATTAATAGACAAAGACAACTCTCTCTAATGTTTTATAAAATTTGATTTAGCACTTAGTGACAGGCTATCAATCTTAAGTGCTCTGTGAATATAGTAATATAAATATTTTTTTTAATAAAATATATCCATATTAATTCCAGCTACATTTTCCAGCTTATTTTCTCACCTTTTTTACAGGCCCACAAACTGCCAGCATCAAATGCAATCTGCTATTTTTAATGGGCAAAACCATAACGGTTTGCACATCTTAACACTTGCTAAGCAGTCTTTATAGATCACCAGCAACATGGACATACCAAAAATATTTTGCACCCCTTATTTGAAATCTTAGCAGATTAGGCCTATAGTGTTTTACATGGCCAAATATCAAAGTTTTAATCCCACCTGACCAGTGTTAGCTGTATCTACTGCATTAGCTTCTGGCAACTAAAAGTCAAAACTTTGGGATTCTGGACTTCACAAAATTCAGATGGGATTGTTTTTATGCCAACAAACTCTGCTACTTGTGTAGTAGATCTTTACAACAACATATAATATCAACCTTATGCTTTAAATATTGCTTAAACTTTAAACCAATCAGCTTAGGTGGACCACCATACCTTTGTTTGTTTATTATATTCAAAACTATTTTTTCTGAATATTTTTCTGAATGATTTAAAAAAGAGTGCTACTCAGTCTTTAGAGATTTTTGCAGTGGGTGTTTAGAAGAATTAAATGGAATCATAGGAAATAAAGCGGGATCTACTTGTTTATGCTTGGCTATACATAAACACAATGCACTCCCATTATTGTGGATGTCAATTATTACTATGCAACTGAAGTGACTGTTGCTCAAAGGAAGCATAAAAAACCCAATTACTCACTGAGACTCTAGAGACAGTAAAAAGTAAACAAGCAATCATATTCCTGTGCATATGTCTCACTAGCCAAGGGCTTAGCTGCAGAGCATGAGGTCGTTGCAAACATGATATCACAAATTGGGATTGATTGCGTCTGAACTACTTGAATGACTCCTCTGTGACCTGAGCTCTATATAATATTTAAACTGGAAATAGGCAGATTATTTTATTTTTAAAAACAGATAAACTTCCGTGGCTGTCTAAAAATCTAATAATTATAGTTGTTTTTAACAATTGCCTAAAAATCTGTCAAAAACTTGAGCCTTCAGTCCATTTACTATGGCTTACAGAGACTTGTCTTCATATGTTTTTAACAAATTCATATTTTGTCACATTATGACTGAAGGACATTTATACAGTACATGTGTTTTTGTTTGTTTTTTCAAAAACATTTTCTGAAAGGAAAATATAATAATCCACTGATACTTGCTGCATTCAGAAAACACCTAATTTGTAAATATCCATATGTTATATTAATTTCAGCTATTCCATTATGGCTTCAGATGTTTGAATTTTAATAAACAAAAACTTATAATACCAGGAACTTAGAAGGAAGTTGTTGAAGTTGTGTAGGTTAAAGCAGGGTTTGGTTATAAAACAATATCCCAAGCTTTAAACAGTACCGTTCGATTAATTATAAAAAAAATAGATAAAGAGAAAAAACACATAGTTAGAAAAGGAAAGGAGTCATACTGTATATTTATTGATCCTAACTACCAGAGCAGGATAATTCACCTCAATTTGCAAGATGAGCATTTATTAGAGGAAAAGCTAAAATCCCATGATTACTCCATTAGAGCTCCAGACATCCTCAGCTAGGTGCAAGAATCTGGCCACATTTAAATATTAGTGGTGCACTTTCTTCTTGCAGATGAGATGCAAAGAGAAATACAGTAGAATTCATTTTTTCCACTTTCCTAAATTATCCAACAGACAAGGCAAACGTATAAAAGTAAGGTAATCTGCTGCATAATGTGTGATGGAAAATGTTCAATCTGAGTACTGCATTTCCCTTAATGCATGATGATGGCATCGTCATGTTGTGGAGATGCTTGTTCTACTGTATCAGCAGGTACAGGTACGGGACTTTACTTGAGGAAGAATCTTTAGTGATTGAAAAGATCTGAGGCTCGGTTGTACCCGCAGTTGTGACAAAATCACTTAACATAAAAAACAAAGCTTAAAAATGGTCCATGCCTTAGCAAATTCTTGAGATGAAAGATTTTATTCAAACTGTACACAGAGTTTAAAAAAAATTGTGTCAAGACCTCCAGTTTTCTATTCACAGAATCTAGCTGTCCAGTATGATTCTGCAGAGAAGAACTAAATTTAATTTCAGTCTCAAGTTGTGTGAAGCTGATTGAGACATATTGCAAAAGACATTAAATTTGAAATTGCAGCAAAAAATACATTTTACACCCTATAGATTTTTATTCCTCATCAAAATGGCATATACATATATTAATCCTTTACTCTTCTTGCTACTGTATGTACTTATAAGTGTCAATTCCATGTAAGATCACTATGAAATACATTAAAGATTGTGGTTACAAATGAGAAAAAATGTGGAATTAAGTGTTTGATGGATACTTTTATGCCACGCATTGTATTTTTCTCCATAGTCACCATTTTCACCACTTTTCACTCACTCAGGGAAAAAAAAACACTTGCCTTGTATTTAGCTCCACTGTGACAACTGAGGGTGAACTGCCTTGCTGATTCTGTCAGGTTAAAACAAACAGACAGAAGCGAGACATCAATTACCCCTTCTCTCCTAGGGAAAATAAAAGCATTATAATTTAATGAGTGCATTGCGTTTACCTGCTGTTATATAATTCATGACCTGTTAACCCATCCATCACCTCTCTCTGCTTATAATTAACTACACGCTGCATATGTTCTGCAGCAGCACTTTTTTTTTCCTAAATCACATCCACCTGGACTAGATACTCCTTAACAGATGATAAATGTGCTCTCTTCTCATTAACAAGTTATTGTATGTGCTTGGTTTTCCTTTGAATTTCTGTGATTTTGAAAGAGTTATGCATAAATACTAGATATTTTAAAACTCTTAAGGGCCTTAAATACCTGTACTCAAGCTATTTGGACCTTGTTGATAAGCATTCACCCATATTGAGTTCAGTTGAATCATAACATTTCATCAGGATATACAAATTTAACCAAAGGCTGAGAGATGCCAAATATAGGCATGGTTCATATGCTGACTACTCAAAAGAAAAGACAAACTGAAAAGAAAGAATAAATGTATTTCTTACCAAAACATCAGTACAATCTTCTGAAACTAAATTACCTTCCCTAGTAAAAATCAAAAACATATTTCCCCATCGTTTCTGCTCTTGATCTGACCTTTTGTTTTCCTTATCTGGTATGTATTTGGTTCCAACCTCTGACTGGAACAAAAAAAGCTGTTAGATTATAACACGTCAACAACGTCACAAAAGTTTGAACTGCGCACAAACATCCACAGACCTTTCAAACGGACACTCAACGGCAGTTACAGATCACAACATCAGCATCACACTGAGCTTGCAGTCAGGCAGACAGTAGAAACAACTTGTAATTATGAATTGGCTATTTCATCATGAGCACACCATCCCACCTCAGCATCATAGTACTGTATATGGCTTTTTATAATAGGGACAGTGAGGATGATCAGAGGTGAAGGGAAAATAGATTAAATAAATTAATTACAATCCTGGAGTGGTCTTAAAATCATAACTTGTCAGCAAATACAATAGAATAAAGACTGGATTGAGCTTCAGCTTCAAGCAGGACAGGGACACCAAACAGACCCTCAGAGCTACAGAGGAACAGTTTAGATCAGTGGTTCTCAAACTTCCTTTTTTAAAACAGCATGTGCTAAACTTTAACAAAACACACTAGAAAACCACCCATGTTTAATTTTAAACATCTATGTTTCTAAGAGCTTAAACATATAAATTACTACTGGTCAGAAGCAGAGTTCTTCTTGTGCAACACTTTAATGTGATGGCTGGGCCTGATTGTTTGGACAGAGCAGCTGTATTCTTGGCTTTATTTTAGACACAGTCATATGGAGATCAACGCTGAGGAGTCTTGATCGGTATATGTGTTTCATACATTTTAGCGCAGAAAAGGTATTTTCGGACAGATATGTGGATGCAAGTGGAAAAAAACAGATCAGTTGCAGCTTTTGACATTGCTGCATACTCTGTCGCCACTGACAGACAGAACTATTCCAGCGTGCATACAGAGAACTAGCAATCTCGATTGTGCGATCAGAGCAGAGATCGTGCAAGCTCTGGTGACAGGTGATTCAGGCTGGCGTATCCAGTTGTACTTTTCTGGCCTGTCATAATTCCGGGAATACTTATTGAAACTTTCAAGCAGGTTGATATCTTAACCCTCCATAAAGTCCTCCATCTCCAAGAACATTTCAACACTTCATCCACTTCCACAGCCCATCGCTCCAGCTTTCTCTTAAATGCTGTTACCTTGGTGGACAGATTTGTTGTTGTTGTTTTGATGAGCCCTAGTTGCAGCTGACACTTATTTGTTTTGAGTAATAAAATGCCTGTTTCAGACCTACTGCTTGTCTTCCTTCTAATGTCTGATCAGAAGTTACATTAATTTTGCACGTATAAACTCCTCCAAAACGTTTTTGCGACCCCGAGAAATCATCTCGCTACCTTGGGTCAGGAACCCAAGGTTGAGAGTGGCTGGTTTAGCTCAACACTCATTCATGTGTTAGAACGGCCCATTCAAAGTCTGGACCCAAATCTACTCGAGAACTTAGAATAGGACTTGTCTGGAGCTGTATCAAGCCGCTGCTTACAGGCACAGCCATCTTGGTTTTATCACCAACAAGGGGTAAGATGTTGCTGTTTGGCAGGAAGGGATTTTCTTCCCATGAGTTTCCAAATGGTGATCATCTGGAGAACAAAATAGGAATGTTAAACATAGCATTAGATGCTATCTCTGTGATGCTTTCATAAACATGTGTTTTATTTGCATGTTTCTTGATTCGATGGAGATTTTAACCGTGAATTCCTGAAGTAAAGCATTTTGACTTTGAAAGGCTTCTTCACATCACAGAAACACAGCTGATTATCCGCACTGTGAGCTGAGCTGTGAGTCACTGAGGCTTAACAGGATCCAGTGCTCTGACTCAGACATGTGCTGCCAGGGATAAAGGCTCTCTCCCCCATTTTCATTGTCTTGCTGCCACAATGCTGCCACAGACAGCCATCGCCAACCAAATCATCTTCCCCCAGAAAGCATAGCTTGTCCCTTGAGTGTGTTACCTCGTGAACACCTTCAACTCAGACGGGCAATGGCATCCCCAAACACTTTGCTGTCATCAGACAGAGAATATCCCTGGTTTCCTCCTGTATTATATTGTATTGGTATACGGGAGAGTGGTGGTTTGGTGTCAGTCTGTAGCTGAGACAGCTGTTTTATCCAAGCTGGTAGTCCATTTTAGTCTTGACATTTGAAAAATCTGTACAGTCTACACCTTGGAAAAAAATTACAAGAGCCATTTTGCTATGAAAAGAAGAGGAATACAAAACAGACTTCGTCACACTAAATAGAAAAAAAATACAGAACTAATTTATATGGAGTCCTCTGAAGAAAGGCATATCAATCAGTAATGCACACTAGACTGACATTTCTTTCTGATCTCTTCCCCTCTGCTTCCATCATTTTCTCACGAACCAAGAAATCCTTCCTCCGCTTGCTTCGCTTTTATCATCACCGAGCCTCATTCAACATGTCCGCTGATGGGCATTCTATTATTTCTTTATTTATGTATTCCACTTTTTATTCTGAATCACATGTTAATGAAGAGTGTCATTATCAACCCTAAATATTTAATTTTCCGCTCTATGTCTGCTTCCGAGGAAGGCTGACTGCAAGAGGAGCAGCAGCGGCAGAGGAGAGGGGCGGGGGAACGGATGGAAAGAGTTCTGTAACATCAGCCTTATCTCCATCCGTTGCTTTAAAGTCAGCTCCAACTAAAGCAGAGCGGTGGAGGCAGTGCTCTCCACCCAAAACCCACTTATACCAGAGGAGAGTGTCCAGTTTTTGAATTCAATGCTTGGTATAGCGGTTACTGTTTGATTCTGGTTGTGAGCTTCAGATTCTGGTTCCGTGTTGGTCTTTGCCCCCTCTGCTCCCGTCTCTAAACTTCAGCCTCATTCTCAGCCGTAGCTCTGGAGAGGCTGAGTGATAAGGTGTGAGGCCTGTCTGCCTCTGACTGACAAGCCTGCTCTCACCACACCAGTGCATGCTGCTTGATAAGAGAAAATGTCAGTGTGATTTTGGGAAATGTCATTTATCACAGCTTTCTGGCCGCGTCTGTAACCCGGGCTGATTATGGTAGCTGGACATTTATATCACTGGGGGTGGCTTGTTCAAATGCTATGTTTTGCTAAGATAACAACCCTTAATAGCCCTTCCTCTGTAATGAATTTGTCATTTATATATTTATAAAAAAACTTTTTTTTTTTTTATTTCTAATATTTTTGTGTGTCAGGAAACATAACATGTTCTAGAATGTGGAAGCACTGAGATTGGGGATTCCTAGTCAAAGATTTTCCCTGTTTTCTGCATTTTGATGGGAGGATATAACCTGAAGTGTGTGTTTTTGGCTGAGGAAAGCTTCAATTTTAAGTGACAATCTGCGTGTCTTTGTCAAAGTACTGCATACAGGCTGATATATTGGTCTGTGTGGGTGCGTGCATGTTTGTTTGTTTTTGTGACGGTGGGCATGTTGCTGTATCATTTAAAAAAAGACAATCCTCGCCGTAGATGAGTGGGTTAACAGCAACCATTAATTGGTTTAAGCTAGTTCCGGCTTAGCTGCCGGGGAGAGGCTTGTGCTTTTCTGCTAAATTCAAAAGCCTCCGCTTGTTGTTATTTAATGATTTTTATTTTTTTTACCACCCTTTCACAGTATCAACCATGAAGATGGACCACTTAATATTCACTTTAAAGCCTCAGGTTTTGATTTGTGGATCCAAGATGAAGCAGTGCCGAGGCTGTTCTCACATCATTGCTTTTAATGTCGGATTCAGACCCAGGCTGTCATATATTATTCAGGTAGTTTGCATTTTTTCTTCATAGCACTTCACTAAAGTGCCATGCAACCTGCTCGGTGCACGATTCCTGGAGCCATTCTGTTTTGAGGAGGGCCTCTAAGTCAGCGCAATATACTTCTTTTTCCTCATTGTTGACTCAAAGTGACATTTATGGGACACCCTGATAAAGCAATTCTTCCTGCTGCTGAGACCAGCCTGGTATTTCCAACACCTTCCCTCATTCATTTGTATTCAGTTCTGTTCTTTTTTAGCCAGACCTTCCTGGCTTTTGTGATCCACAGTCCCGAAGTAGAAGCAGACAGAAAGAAGTGTCTTTAACATCGACTCCCTGGCAGCCTCCTGGGATCTTAGCGAGAGTGTTGTCCCCCCACTCTTAACCAAATTTATTGCTAGTCTGACTGTGGACATCTAACAAAGGTACAGGCTCCACTGTTCCCTGTATATTTGTCAAATCACTGCACCTGTGAGAGTCCCTCTGCTAGATGAATTCTAGGTCGAAGTGTTTGTCCAGGAATAAATCTTTCTCTCTTTTCTTTTTACACCCGTTGTCTTTATTTGGAAGTGCTAGAAGTTGTAAAAAGAGCTTCTCTTTGTCACATGAAGTGAAAGTGGCGATATACCGTGCTCTTTGTTGACACCTTTATTGGGTTATTTATGGGTCATTAATTAAAGTGAAAAGGAGACCTGTTGTCTCAGCGGGAGCGGGCAACTCAGTCCTCCATCACTGCACCGCAGACCTGTATGCTTTTGGGCACAGATTGTAAGCAAGGTAGTCATTCAGTTTTGGCAGATTTATTGTGAAGTAAAGAGCGGGGGTTACCTAGGATGCCCATCATAGATGGTGTAGGAAGAAAGGCAGAGAAGCATGAGTTTCTGTTTTAAACGTTTTCCAGATGGCTGTTTAATATTTCAGCTTTAAGTCACAAACCTAAGACTCCCAACTTTACCTCCTCCAAAATTTATTACAATAACATAAAATATTTTTAGTGGAAAGTTGAAAGATAAGACAAGTTCAAGTCTTTGCTTAGAGCTTAAGTACGCTTTAAGTAGTGATGGGGCATCACCTTACATGTAACTCTGAATAGGAGTAAATACTGAATACTTGGATCGAAAAAACAAAAAAAAGCAAGATATTATTTCCTGTTTGAATATTGATTGTCTTTTTTCTTGTTTTCATAAAAACAACAAATGTTTTAAAGCTGTACTGTGATTGATAATATTTGTAATCTGTATCTGCATATTACATTGATATTGTTTTTCACAAAGTTGATGGTAAATCCTTACAATCGATTTCTTTTTGTAGTTTTACTTATAGAGTGTTTTTTTTAAATCTAAAAAGTGTGTTCTGTCTTCTGTTCTTTGAGGCGTTATCAACAATGATAGGGAATTAAGAAAACTTTATAGAAATATTCCAAACTGGATTGGTAAACACATAATAACGACCAGAGATTTGTTCATCAACATCCGTTTCTCCTTAATCTTGTTTTTCTCTATTTTATTTTTTTTAAGAAATCTGTCAGTGATCATAAAGAAAATATGAGCATAATAAACGTATTCCCCTACCTACATTTTCACCCTGTCTTTGGTTTAATTCATGTAGACTACAGGGTTTTCTCATTTATATGTATTAGACAGATGTTTAAACTGACCAAAAATATTAAAATATGTTGTTATCCTCAGGTTTGATAACTTCAAGTGCTTAAAGTATCTTACTAAAGATAGAAAAGAATTCCAGATGAACAAAAATGAAATATGTATAAAATTATTATTTATTTTAACACAGATAGGAAGCCTCATTCCAGTCCTAATCATGCATTATTACTACAACTATAATAAAGTTATTAACATTTTATTAACAAAAACAAAAATGAAAAACCCTGTTGAAACCTTGAGGGGTGATGACATCCAGTTGGATGCAATTCAGCACGCAGTCCAAAGAGTTTTTGTGCATATTTTTGGGAAAGAAAATCAAAATAAAGTTGTTCAAAAATAGAAAAACCTCAATGTGTTGTAAAATATAATTTTAACCCCACATCATCCTAGAATAACAAAAGCATCTTGCTTTGAGGTTTTATGATATGTTTTCTAAATAATTGAACCGATTATAGAATGCTGGCTTTATATTACGGTCAGCTGAAATGTGGATATATTTATTCAACCCAGCAAATGACCACGGATGGTCACACTGGGACTAAAACAAAATAACATTTTGCTGAAAAGAGTAATAGTTTATGAAAATGTGCTGTCAAAATGTACCTCCTTTCAAAGAAGTTCCCAAACTTAGAGTGTAGCTAACTTCACATCAGTACTGCTTTCTTAAAGGCCTTAAATACTGTGTAGCTCTTGTTCTCTGAGTGATCTGTTGTTTCTTTCTTCCATTTAGTTCTCTAAATGCTGCATCAGAAATTAGATCTGAGTGGTGGGGATTTCTCCATTGCTTTTGTTGCCAGCAATGTGGATGGCGATTCTTTGTCAAGCAAATCTGCTAACAAAATGAGCCAGATCTACTTTTTTTTTTTTGCTCCAAACCAAGTGTCTCAAAACAACAACGTGTAAATTCCAAAGTACTCATATCAGGGACTCATTATAACTTAGACTTAATCCACCAGACAAATAGACGTGCAAACAGCTACTTGCAAGCACTTTGAAACACAAATTTTCTTCCATTATAAACCGCAAAATTATGTGTGTGTTTTTTTTTTTTTTTCCAGCAGCAAACTTCAGGCTAGAAAAAAATTGGAAATATGTTTTGTCACAGCTTTAGCTTCTTTTTGTTTATCAGAAGTTTGTATTTTTTGCCTTTTTCCACACAGGCACACTTCCCTTTGCCACTTCAGTCATACGCTTGTGAGCACACTTGATTAACAAGTGGATTAACTCTGCTCGTTTCATGGGATGATGTACCTCAAAGCACTTCAAAGGCCATGCCGAGTGCCCATGAGGTGCAGTAATGAGGGGTTTTTCTGCGCAACGACAAATATGGTGGCCTCGCTTGGTGTGAACCCGATCATTTTCTCATTTTGTGTGCTCTCGCTTGTTTCCGTCTCTGCTGCTTCTGCTTTTCTTTTTTTTTTTACTTGCCTCCATACTTGCTCTTTTCCTCTTCTTTTTTCATTTCACTCGTTCTCTCATCGCCTTAACCTTTTCCATCTTTCCCCTTAGATTTTCTTCGATTGATCCTCTTTTTTTTTCAGGCAAGTTGGGATTTAAATTATTCTCTTTTCATCTGCTAGGTTACTTTTTTAATAGATTTTTTTTCCTGCCACTTTTTTTTTTTAGCTCTTAACCTTTTGATTTGCTACGTTAGATCAACAAAAAAGAGGGGTTGTTTGTCTTTTTGCTGTTTTTAAAGTCTATCTTTGACTCTTGCAAAGATACTCCCCGTAAGCTTGAGCTCTCTGTGACATCTAACATTTTTGATTCTCTCAACACCCAGGCTTCTGCCTGATGCTATTGCAGAACAAACATGTACCAGCATGTCATATAGTAATTGTTTTGGATACAGGTTTAAGTGGGGTAAGGGTTTATAAGGAGGACTGTGGAATTTCTTCTAATCAGCAGCCATGGGTACGGTTTGTGCAGCTACACCATGTCACCTACTCACACTCCTTCTCCATTGCTTCCTCCATGCATTTTTCTTATTTTGATCTGGCAAGCGCATGAGAGATAGTAATCTACACTTCAATTACATCGCAGAAGTCATCAGATGCTATCTTGCACTGGTGATAGAATGTGCTCTGAGGCAGCCCAGCGCCACTGCAATGATACCTCCAGAGAGCAACAGTCTTGGCATGTATGTGCATATGTGCAAGTCTCGTCTATCTGTGTTTCTTTCTATGTTTTCTGTGGATCCTATTGAGTTCAACAGAGATCAACAGATAGATGCATTCAGAGTTGCGCACCTGTGGTATTTATCAGTCCAATGCAGATATATGCCAGGAAGGTACACGCTTTAACCCAAGTTTGTCATTGGAGTGATTCTTATTATAACATTTCATTTAGTTTAAATTGAGCAGACTGAGATGTAACAAGAGAATAAATGCTGTGCATGGTTTAGCATCTAAATTCCAGAGAGCAACCAACAGAGGGCTAATGCAGATGTCTTTCTGGGCTCTCATCTGCAGACCTGTAACTACTGCTCCTTAGAGGTACAAATGATTATTGTCAATTGGAGAGCTTTCCTATTTTATCAAATCATTCTATTTATGCAGGATATATATGAACAAACTAAAATATATATGTTTATTTAAAATAAAGTATATTAACTATTTTAAATGTTTACTTTGTGTTTTGCATATAATTTTTTGCCTGCACATGAAACAATGATAGAAGCGATGGGCTTGAGTTTGCTGTGCAGCTAAGGTATTTTCCTTAAACCTTTCTATTTCGCCGTGGTTAAGTATTCCCTAAAAATAAGACCCGAGTTGTCTTTTCTTCGGATGAGTTTTGGGCTAATAAATGGTTTATATAACAACCTTGTGTATCACACTTAGTCTAGGATCTATTATTTAATTAGCTTTGCAGTATTTTGTAAACTACTTATATTGCAGTAATCATTTAAAGTTAATTTCCTGCTTTATTTTCATCAACCAACAATAATCATTGCAGAAATTCTGCAGAAATTAGCTGTTTCTGTGACTTCAGTGTTCTTCAGACTTCTTTATATTTTTGTTACATTTTCAGCATTTTTTCTCTCTTCCCACTCTTCCAGTAAATTTTTAGTACTCAGACTCCCAGCTCAATAGTACTGGCAAATCAAGACAGATGGCTAGATTCAGTTGTTTTTATCAGATCTTAATGTGCACTTATACAATGACCGAGAACTCTCTCCCAGAGACTGACACACCAATGTTTGAGAATTGAGCTCCCAGCAAGATAGTGCTATCCAGGCCCAGACATTTTCTTCCATCAGGGAGTCTCTGTGATGTCATGCAGCGCAGGCAGCAGGGCTGTTTGTCAGGGTGAACTTTTCCCAGCCTCTTTTCTGCAACTGGAAACCCTCACCCTTTCTCCCACTCCATTAGGCACCACTTAACACAAGACAGCTGATGCACAGTCTGTTGTAAAACACTTTGTTGTCATTCTCCAACATTGTTGTGTGACTGTTCATTCATGTCATCCTCTTGAGAGGCTGGGTGATCAAACCGACAGCCATTAAATGCTATGGGTATTTCTTCAGAACTGTTGCAGCATCAAGCCAACAAACCGAGGTTGACAATCGAAAAATAGAAAATTATATTTACAAATAATATAAATAATTGATGTTAAAACAGTTTATATTACTTGTTTATTTTTTGTTTTTTTCACCATAGATCTGATGGTTGGGGGGTCGATATAGTCCAAATCTTGCAAAAAATGTATTTAGTTCCAATACCATTCACTTAAGACCAAAATGTTACTGTCCTTTTCTTTACAAATAGGGAATCAGTTCATTGATTTAAAATCTGATTTATATGATTTTTCTTGCCATGTTAGGGACTAGTATTTGGAATAACTGAATAACTGCAGCTACCTGAATACATTTTTAAGAGCCAGTATTATGCTTTTTTTTTTTATAGCTTTAGGCCATATATACAGGAACTTTGAGGGTCTTTTAACAGACACTGGTTTGATTTGATATGTCCCATTTAAAATAAACATCATAAATCTGATGGGATTATAAGAATATTTTATTTGACTGCTTTTATGTCAATAATAACTGCTCTGCGGTATGATCTTGAGTCTTAAGGATCCTTTAGTGCCTCGGTCTAACGTTCGATTTGGAACAAAAGCATGACTTTTTTCTACATTACTGGAGGTAATTGTTTACATTACATTGTTGGAGGTAATTCTGGAAAAAAAAAAAAAAAAAAAGAAGAAAATTCTTTGGTCTAAGGGGGATACATCCCAAGTGAGTCTACTAAAGTGTGGTCATGAGGCAACAAGGTAATATACATAGTTGTCTGTCATCTGCATACGTGTACATATATGTAAGCTTATATACATATGTGCGCTGTGATATTTTGTAATCCATTATCTGACCTAAGAGGAACATATATATTTCGAATAAAAGCGGCCCGAGAATCAAGCCTTGAGGAACCACAATTGGATTTGGTTGAAACAGAATTACTTATGAGTTCCAGTTTGATAAATGGAGTCTTAATCAGTCTAACTTTTAACAAAACAACCAGTGAGTGTGCCTTGATCCACTGTGATACCATAGAACCAGCTCAGAGTTTAATTAGGGCAGGCACAGTTCTACATAACACTACCAAACAGAGCTATTCAGTTTCATGGCAAAAGATGGCAATAGAAATGCATTCTGTTTGTTTTATACCAACCTCTGATAGAAAAAAAGCCTTGATGTTTGAATATCTAAGCAAATGAGAAAATGTAAATATTTTCTTTGCAGACATCTTGAGCGAGACTGCATGCAGCGCAGATCTCCAAAGCACACTGCTGTCTAAATGAGTGGTTATTGACAGACCTTTGGCGTCATGAGAATCACATGTTCTTTGAATCTGTGCTACACCAACAAATGTGATCATCTCTGATGGCTGCATTTGAACTTATTCTGATGTCCCTAAGCATTAAGGGATGTGACAGCTTACAAATAAACCCATAATTATCACATCTGAAAGCCGGCATCCCAAACTTTATTTGCATACCCAGTACTTGGTGGAATGTGGGTAATAAACCCTGAGGGTCTCCCAGACTCTGGCAAAGTCACGACTGTCATATCATCCGCTTCTGAGTCTTTCTCAGATGCAGGCAAAGAGAGGAAGGCACACACAAGTGAAACAATGCAGCGCTGTTAAAAAGGAGCTACAGTAAATGGGCAGCTCTGACTCGAGGTTCAGCGGAGCACAAAAGGGAAACTGAAGGACAGGATTGTTCCCATTGTGTTTCCACTCTGTATTTCCCCACAGATCGAGCTTTGCAAGGGCCCCGCGGGCTTCATTTCACCTCTTCAAAACCTAACATATTTTTTTTAATGTCCTGAAGATAGGAACACAATGACTGCCTGTAGAATTTCATCTTAATTCTACCTGGGAACACAAAAGACTAATCACTGCCATCACAAAAGCACTGTTCCCGCAGCTCAGTGTGTGATAGGACAGACGTCGACTGCATAAAGGGTCCAGCTCTCCGGAGAGCCGGAAGGCTGGAAAAGGCAGTCAAATGGGACGCAGAGTAGGCCAGCCAACACCTAAGATTACGTTCTTACCGCTGTGGGGAGAGAACGGAGACCTGTAGCACCAAACATCCATCACAGGGGGTCAGTGTTTTTGCCAAAGCAATATTTTTATAAAAAAGAATTGAACAATTTAACAGGGCAAATAAGAAAAAAATTATTGTTGTTTATTTTATATTTAATAACCAGCCCTTTTAATGATATTCCTTTATATTTTAATCCTTGATATTGATATTGTTGAATAATTTTTCCCCCCTATAATTTACAACAAACAGGTTTTGAAGTCGAGTATAAAGGAGGTATTTATCAGTCTTTTACTGCTCAGATCTTTTTCCAATCTATAGCGATTAATTATTTTCTTTGAGGCCTGATTTACTGATTCTGACCAGCCAGTCTCATTTTTTGTTAGGATTTTAACACATAATGAAAAATAAAAATATGTATGTCAGGTTATTTGAATGAGATATGTCTTGAAAAAAAAATTAAGGATTTAAAGAGCAGCCAATGTGCATCAATGTGTGCATTTTTAATAAAATGCATAGTTTTTGATTTTGTAACTATTGCAAAGGTATTACATTTAACAAATTTGATTTCTTTTTCAGTATTTCATCATCAGATTATCTTTCAAAAACAATTAAGGGGTAACTGGCCAGTTCTGATCTTCTGCTGATTAATTGATCTCATTAAAAGTTGCTCTCTGCACACTGTTCTTGTTGCAAAACATTGCAAAAGAAAGAATAAAGTTAAAATTAGATGATGCTTAATTTGAGCTACTCCCTTAAAATTTAAGATGAAGCTTTGCCTATTTGGATTCGTCTGACTTTTCCCAAAACTATTTAAAAACTGAATCGAACCACATGGAGTTGGTTTGTTTATTGATGGATAATCTTTTAGAAATTCCTAGTTTTTAGTTTACTTGATATGAAGAAAAAATCTGTATCTGATAAGACCTAATCAGGGTAAATCAACAATTTCAAATTTAGTGAAAAGCTAATTGCAATGCTTTCTGCAACTATTTATAAAAGAGAAAAAGAGTTCAAATAAAGTTTAAACTGAAACCTATAACTGATGGCTTCTTTCTGAAGCCTAAAACCTGTGGGAGTTGTTAAGTAATTATGCCTTCATTTAAAAGAAACCAAACAAAAATCTGATTTTTATGTGTTTGGCCTCCTTATTAGAGCTAAAATGATTATCAATCTAGTTACTTTTGAAGTGAAGAATATGAGACAGCTACGTTCCTTTTCCTCCACATTATTCAGCTGCTTCCTCTCTTTCTTGATTGCTGCAAAACTTTCCCCCCAAAAAAGAAAACTGAGAAAGAAAACGGAGTGGACTAGATTTAAGCACCTCCCAAAAAGTTTAAAATAAAACTTATTTAATTGGCTGCCGGGCTTTAATTAGCCCACGTTGTTTGCATGGCTGCCATTATGTATTCAAGAGGGGTGGAGTGATAGCTGACATTTTCCCCTCGCTCCTCACTGCCAGTATCCTCCCCTCTGATTCATCTCATCTTCATTTCCCCAGATCCTTTTTTTGGTTTTATTTAGGGTGTCATTTATTTAACACAGGATTATTTATTTAGTGCATCAAATCATTCTGAAATGAATATTTATATATTTGTGAGGATTTTAAATATTTACATGGTCTCTCCATTTCCAGTTTTGGAGCAACTGTAATGAGTCGTGTTGTTGGATGTCGAGGGGAATAACAAGACCGGTTTCAAAGTGAAAAGTCCTTTGAATATATTTCTAACTTAATTGGTATGAATCTATTATCAGGCCTGACGCTCTGATCATAGTTTAATTGGAGGTATATTATTATGGGATGACTTTAGCTGAGCTTAATGATATTTCATTCAGCTGATGATATTCATTTGAACGGCGATGAATGATTCATGTCGAAGGGGTGCGTGAAAACACTCAGCAGTGCCGTGACCCCGCGTTAGCTGCTCTGATGCACTCACAGACTGCTACTTGACTAAAATCCATTAATCCTCAAAAAGAAGCTTAGCATTTTTTTTGCTCTGATGCTCACTTTCTTCCTGCATCTTGTTTTACAGAGACATCATTGTGTAATGATGGCTTATAAGAACGGATGAACACGAACAAGGGGTGGGGGTGGGGGGGTGTTCGCCGTTGTGTCCCCAGGACTCTTGCGAATCTCTCTCTCTCTCAGCCGGATCCGTTGACTGGTTTCGCCAATTCGACCCAAGAGAGCGAGTGGTCCAACTTGCTAAGTTTTTTCAGGCCTCGAAAGAATCTTATTAACAGCAGCTGCAGGCCGTTCTAGAGCATAAAGACAGTTGGACCAGGGAATGCCTCTCCAATGCTAGAACCCACCCCCCCATTCCTTTCTCCTCATTCTTAATGACTAACCAGAATGAGAAGTGGAGGAGAAGAAGAGCCTTGAAGAGCCTGATTTGTTCTGCATGCTAAATATGGCCTGTAATCTTTATTCCTCTGAGTGCCTTATTAAAAGTGAAAGGAAGATGAAATCCCACCAGCCAGCCCATCCTTTCTGCTGTTTATTAGAGGGGGCTTTTCCTCTGTTAATATTGAGGTTATGGTAACCTTAGTAGTGATAGATGCATCTCGTGCATTCAGGTAATAATAGCAATGATTGATTCCCACCTGAACCCTGGAGGTGTAATCTAGCACGATGGAGGAGATAAAGTGGCAGCGGGCGTCTGAGAGATACACACAGAGAGACAGATTCCATCCAGCGGTGCTGTTTATCATCCAGCAGACAACAGCGCCTTGTCAGAATTTATGATGTTTCCCCTCGCCTCTAATTCATCATTCATTAACTACTCCTTTTCTCCTCCACTAAATCCATCTCTATTTGTTAGTTTTATCAGTAAGGTTAGGGTGAAAAATAACCGCATGTTAGTTTTTCGAACCCACTGAAAGACGAATGTGATTTTCTACCGCGACTGTGTCACATCAGTCAAATCTGATTTGATAATGAAAGGGGGAGAGGAAGTGTGTGCTATCGGCCGCAGTTTTGTTGCTTTTGCGAATATAAAAATATATATATATAGCTTTTTTTCCAGCTCAAGTCCAGTAATTTATTTAGATTAATACTTGGAATACATTTAAGAGGAAATTACACACTGGGGCAAGATTATCCTCAAAATAAATTCATATATATATATATATATATATATATATATATATATATATATATATATATATATATATATATATATGTTAAAAAAAAAAACACAAAAAAATTCCAAAACATTACTTAGGAATAAGATTCAATTTTTTTTTTCATTTCTTCTTCTCCTTAGTCTTTCTGTGCAGCTGCTGTGATTCCCTCTTGCAAATTTTTCTATCTTTATGTAAACAGATAACCAGAATCGGAGGGAATACGATCAGCATATTTTTGTGCATGTATTTGCATGAAGGTGCTGTTGCCGGAGCACTAATGAAGCTCAAAGACACGTGGAGTCCTACATAATTATGATTATTTTCATGTATTTTTTAAGCCCCACACCTTTCCTGTGGTATGGCTACACCCTGGATGGTACATCTATTATTCCATTAGCAGGTAATTAATGACTCTCATTTGTGTAACTGTTATTAAGCCCTTTGAAAGATTGTTTGTGTTCAGATGAAAAGAAACACATCCCAGAAGCCATCCATTGTGGCGGATAGATTAAAAGAGCAATAAGAGCTTTTTGAAAAATGATATTTTATCAGTGGTAATTTTTCAGCACACCTCAGGGGCGGTGATGACAGCGAAACGCTGCAGTCCTCCTTCATGTTGATATCCTTTTTTTAGTCAAACTACCAGGGGAGTAGACTAAGTGTGATTTATTCATCCCTTGACCAGTAAAAGGTGTCAGCCAGGTGAAAATGGATGCAGGGAGAGTATTGACAGGAGAAATAGCAGTGCTGTTGTCCTGCTCCTAAAGGAAGGAGGGAACTTGTCCTGTTCTCCAAGTGTATTTCTTCTGTGCAGTGATATTTAATTTTAAAGATGTATGATTTACTTACATTTTCATTCGTGAAAATATTGTTAGCCAAGTAAAAGAAAAATAAAACCTTATAATATATTGTAAAATAGTAATGGTTTGTTATCTTTTTTCAAGTTGGTGCTATTTAATATTGTGTTATAAAGAGAAAAATGTATAAAGGAACTATACACTGGGTATTAAATATGCCATTTTTTTGTGATATAAATAAAACAAATATTTTAGAGCATTCAATGTGACCTATGACCTGCTCACTTCAGTAGAAAACAGCCAGTGACTAAAATTATAGATGCATCTCGCAGGAAAAGTTATCGTCAAAAGAGTCATTTTAAAAGTCTGAAGGGATCTTAGTGCTTAAAGGTGTTAGTCAGGGGAAAAATACCAAATCATTTCAATAGTATTAAAAATACCATTAAAAGACTGTCATTACCAAGTGGAAAAAAAAATATACCTCTGTAATTGATAAACACTATTGATTGACTTATGTTGTAGCTTGTTTAAAAATAGTTAATAGCTTGAATGTTGAAAATTACAAATATGTTAAAAAATTTAATCTTGATCAAAACAGGTTTTACAGAAGATAACATTTTGGAATTACCCAATAGCCCAGACTTAAATCTGATATTTCATATGTCTATTTTATCTTATATTTTTATATGCTGAAGAGACACTCCTATTGTTCTGCCCAATAGTTAGTTTCTATGGGGATTAACATTTAAAACATCACTCTTATGAAACTATGATCTGAAAAAGAAAATATATTTTTCCTTTAAAGAATATTGGAGCTTCATGAAATCACATGAATTTGTACTTGTGAATTTTTATGATGGTGGTATCAATTACAGTTATCCTCACAGTCTAGAAGCTGTTATTTCATTCCTGTTATACAAAATCTTCTTTACTCTCAAAGAGCTTTAGTACCTCAGCCCTCAGTGTAGCGTAAATGCCTCTTATAAATAAAATCCTACCAAACACTTCAGGTCTTTAAGAATGTGATATAGTATTTCGCATACTGATGTTATTTAATACATTGTGTTGCTCTATAACTGAAATGGGAAAAATAATCAACAATGAAGTGACAACATACAACTTTAACATTAAACGTGATGTCATTAGCAGTGTACTCTTCATGCCATAATCTCAAACAGCTAATTTTTTTCTTTGGATGTGGTGGCATCTCAAAGCATTGGGTTTTTTTTTTTGTGTGGCTTTTTTTAAATGCAGAAATTTCTATTTTCACATGGCATATGTAAACTGACCAATACCAATTTCACTGCTCTCCTAGTTTGTATTCAGGAAGAGAAAGTAATGTGGAATAAAACCCAGCATTTCCAGAAGCTGTCTAACGCGGGCTCTGGTATTCCCAGACTCCAGCAGAAAGAAGGCGCCAAGCATTTCCTTGGATTTATATTTAGCATTTGCAATGCTACTTATAAAATATTTCATAAATAATGTGAATATATTAGACAGAGGGGGTGTGTGGGAGAGAATTGTCGCCAGTCATTCCATATGCACTGCCATAGCAACAAGATGTTCTGCCTTTATCTGTTTAGGGGCCCATGATTCTTAAACTGTTCATTGCCCACGTTTCCTTTTTTAATCAGAATGTGTTTGGGATCCCCTGCAGCAGGGATCTAGATAAAAGGATTAACTCTGCCTCTGGTAGTTAACCACATTTAGACTTTGCCAGGCAGGCCCTCAAAATGAAAATAGATGGATTGCAAATGCCTACAACAGTTTGTGTTGATGATGTGTCTTTAAATATCAAGAGGAGCATAGTTATCAATAGCTGTGACTGTAATAGTATCAACAACAGAAAGATGAATGTTGTCAACTTTACATTTTGCAAGAGGACTGGTGTAGATTAAAAGAGTATTCTGGCTGTAAAGTCTGGATGTTGTATTTTCTAGATATTTGCTTTTCCTTCTTTTTAAGTCAAGACACCTGTCAGCCTTAACGACTCAAATGTTGACTTGTCATCTTTCCAGTTTTTTGTTGTTGTTTTTTCTAAACAGAAAACTGGGGATCAAGCTGTCTGTTTCTGTAACTCAAAAGTAGTACCATGGTTAAGGCTTGAAATAAAATACTGCAGGTTGTGATCAACTCTCTGGCTTGTAGAAAAATAAGTCTTTTTAGCAGAAGGTATTCTCATGTATTCATTGCAGGTTTTTATTCAGGGGCCTTGCTAGAATGTGGGGGGCTTTACGCTGGCCACTGCTTCTCTGTCAGGCACAGAGAAAAGAACCATGTTCTTTGTCACTGAGATTTGCATATATTTCTCTTGGAAAGAAGTACAAAAAAAAACGACTAATTCACTATTGAAAGTGTCTTTTGCTAGATTAAGAGTCCAATTAAAACTGTGTAACAGCTCTAGGGGTTTTATTTCTTTTATTTCCTCCCCTGTTTTTCTTGTTACAAAACATTTCTCCTTTACATGCAGAAATAATTAAAAAAAAATTTTAAACAAAACAAAAAATACATAAAAGCACATAAAGTAACTAAATCAAAAATATTCATAAAAAGCAAACAAAATAACAAAAAATATAGAAATAAATAAATAAACACAAAAAAACTATCAAAAAGGGTCATTTTTTTTCTTATTTTGATTATATTTATTCGCAAAATCATAAAGGTTATTTCCTTGAATTTTTTTTGTGTAAAATGAATATAGTCTCATACTTTACTTTTTCCAAGCAAACTAACTTTGAACCCTTTCCAGATTGTCTCTTAGCAGTTAATAGGTGTTTACTTTCTCAAATAAATTATAAATCAATACCACTGGGGATCCACTGGGTTAACAACTTAAAGCATGATTCATTTTGCTCTTAAAATTTCTTTCTTCCATAGATCCGGTTTGCAGTCGGTTCCTCCATCACCGCGGCTGCACGTTGTGCCGCACAGACACCCAAACATGAACAGGAACATGTGAACAGCACTCGCAGAGGGAGTGCCCAAAATGCTTATCACTCTGACCTGAATTCTGTGACGCCAGACAATTTTACAAACAGCTGGGGATCAATCAAAGCTCACTTGAAATATGCCACCTGCCACTTTTACATTAGGAGGCATGCTGTTCAAAATGGAACACTTTCGCTTGTATTTGTGATTATTTTACAGGCAAAGTTGGTCTCCTCATGGGGCCTCAAGTGCCAAATGATTTATCCCCTCTCTCCCCCACCCCTTACACTGCGACCACCTCCGCCCTCCAGAGCTGGGTGGAGAAGAGGGGTGAGATTCACTTTTAAGTTTAAGCCTGGGGAGGCAGTTGATGAGAGGGGGAGGCGGATGCACTGTTTGTGTTTAAGCCAAATATCCTGTGCCCACCACGGCTTATAATGTCCCCCAATCTAGAGAGGGTTTTGTTTATGCCGCTGGAAGTTTAACATGGATTTATGACCATGATTTGAAGATTTTTAATAGTGCCTCAAAAGTATATTAATCAGAAGAGATTCTTGTTTTTCTGTCAGTCATAGAAGGATTCTCCTCATACAGGCCTATATGTGGCTACTGTACCCACGGTGAAACCTTCAGTCTCTCCTTTCCCAGCAGATGTCAGTCTTAACACTGCTCTCAATTTCTAAGTCTAAGCAATTAAATATCAATAAACTGCCATATCTACTGTCAACACTATATTGTACTTTTGCAAAAGTACTCACACCCCCTTTTCTTCCATTTTGTCACATTAAAAACACAAGCTGTCTTCATTATGATTTTTTATGTGATAGACCAACACATAGTCATACATAATTATGAGATAAAAGGAGAATCCCTCAGGTCTAGTTGAAAGTATAATCAGTCCAAATAAGTCCGGTCTTGGTAGAACCACCTTTTACTGCAGCTACAGTTGAAACATCTTCCAGTTTTGCACAGATATCAGATTTAGATTTGGACTTTTAGTGGGGTATTAAAAACAAAGACAATTTAGTTGAAACCATTCTATTGTTGTCCTTCCAACAAGGAAACTTCTACCTTTGCAGCCTCTGAGAATTTTCTTTTCAGCAGTTCTCTCTGGTTAAATTATTCCATTTCTAACCATTATACACTGCAAAAACGATCTAGAAATAAGTAAAAATTTCTTAAATTAAGTGTATTCACCCTTAATTTGAGCAGGTAAATGAGATAGTTTGCCAATGGAATGAGTAATTTTACTCTTGAAATAAGATAATTAGATAATATGCACTTGAAATAAGACAATGCAATTGCGTTTTCTTATTTTAAGTGTAAATTTTCTTGTTCCATTGGCAAAATGTCTCTTTTACCTCCTCAATTCAAGAACAAATGCACTTATTTTAAGAAAAAATGACTTATCTAGATTTAGATTTTTTGCAGTGTACTGTGTGTCTGTAGGTGAAAAGCATCACTACAGTATATCATGCTGCCAATACAATTTTTACAATAGGGACAGTAGTTTTAGAGACAATTGTAGGTGATTTTAAATCACATAGAATTTTTCAAGGGAGGTCAGAAATTATAGTTTTGACATCCTTTGATCAAATGACCTTTTTTTCCACATAGTTTCTTTGTCCCTTACTTGGTTAGGGCCTCATTTTTAGCAAGATTGTTACTGTTCCATAAAAGCCAGTGTTTATAGAGCACAACCAACATGTCCCCTGAGAGCATCACCTCTCCCGATAGTTGGTAACTGTCTGCAGCTCCCCGAGAGTTATGAAGAGCCCAGAATGCTTTGATGCCTACCCTGTCAGTTTGGGTCCAGAACCATGTGTTTACGACTGCCGTTCTCACATATCTTTCACGTTTTTAGAATTAAACTAAACAGTGTTCTGTTAGTTGCACAGAGCTTTTAACATTACCCTGTGTTCGAACAACTTCATCCTTAATTTGCTTTCCCTTGGTTTTTAAGATGCTGTGTGTTTGTCAATGATCTCCGATCCACTTTTAGGGCCTTCTCAGAACAACTGTCTGACTGACTGAATTTCACACAGGTGGACTGCATTTACTCGTGCAGGGAGTTATGAGGACAACTGGTGCCAAATTGTATTTAGGGATGTCATTGTAAAGCAGGGGTGTCAAACTGGTTTCAGAAAGGGCCGTGTGGCTGCAGGTTTTCTTTCCAACCAAGCAATAGTACACCAGACTCCAGTGATCTCATCAAGGGAGTCGAATCTGAACATGATGACTTGATGATATGAATGGAGTCTGGTTTGGTATTGTTTAGTTGGAAAGAAAACCTGCAGCCACACGGCCCTTTCTGGAACCAGTTGACACCTGTGTTGTGAAGGAATACTGGAAAATGTGTGCCAGACTTTTCAATTGTTTGTTGGTAAAAATAAAAAATAAAAATTGAAGCCCATACTGTATGAAATTTTAATTCAAATCCACAGTTATGCAGTTTTTATGATTTCATTTGGAAAAATCAAAACAATATTCTATAATACCAAGCATTTCATTTGAATTTTCTTTAATTTCAAGTTCAGTTGTCTCTTTACGTCATACTAATAACACCAATGTTCTGCTAGTGAGCCAAAACTTCAGTTTATATTGTTTTAGTATAATCTTAAAACCTAAAAAATTGTTAGTAGGAAATTTATTTCATCACAGAATCAAAAAAATCTGTAATTTCTTAATCTGCTACCCAGCAATATTGAAAAGTCCCCAATAAATCTAACAGCAACCTCACTCACCATAGTCCTGCTCTATAGATGCACCCTTCACCAACTAGTCAGCCAATGGGATCTTATATTCAAAATCTGCAAGAGTGCTTCTTTACAGTTGTTCTTCATTAAGTCATTTAAGTTATGCTTAATGTATGCACAAAATATTTCAGCTTAATTAAGTTCTGAGTTAAATGTACTTAAAAAAAGCATAGATTTCAATTTTACAAAATATAGTGTTTCAACTACTCCGTCGAATTAACTGCTTCCACCATTTGGGTTTTCAGTGAAATGCTGTTAGTCTTAGTAAGTTTAAATGAAACATTTTGATTCACTGATTGATTGATTATTGATCTCACAGTGGAGAAATGTTCTCGTTACCTCAGCTCAAATAGTCAAAGGAGAAGAATGTGCCAAAGGAAGAAAAAAGTGCATGGAATCTATATAGAGTAACCTTATACAGTAGGATTATCCTTGCTTTTTATAAATATACATAAAAAATTATTTGAGAAAATTACAATAATATTAGTATTCAATACAATAGTAATAGTCTTCTCCCTGGATCAACTGTTGCTTCCTTGACCTGTTCTGTCATATGAGGATGTTCCTGGATGGTTTCAAAGTTGCAGGATACTGTAGAAATAAGTGCATTCTTCAAAGTTGTAGAATAAATAATTTTTTAGCTGTCTTGTTAAACAGTTGCTTAAAGTAGCTCTCACCTCTATCAGCAAACTGTTAGTGTGGTCCTACCCCATCTGTTTTGTAAGACTGTCAGTCCTCCAGAGTAGTGTTCAACACGAGGTCAGCAGAAAGCCTCAGACTTCCTGCATATGCTTTGCCAACTGTTGCTTACTACATACACTATAATATAGATTTATGGGATAACTGACTCTCCGGTAATTGTTTATTCAAACGTGAGAGAGACAAACCATTGAGTGGGTAATTTTGCTATTTACACAATGTATTTAAAAAAAAAAAAAGAAGTTCAGCTTGCTTCTTGCTTCAGCTGTTCTAAGCTGGCCTCATTGTAGATAAAATATTAAATGACCTGCATGGCTATTAATACTGACTTTTATGGATCGGATGCTGTTGTGGATAATAAACCTGTTCACTTGTTCCTTTTTATTCCTCTGTCCACCTGTTATGTATTGCACTAAATGTGAACCCACTGCTACACAATGGGGTTTCAACCCATGTGAAGAAGCTCTTGGCATTGCTCCAGACTGGAAATGAGAGCAGGCTGGAATGCTTTGGATGAAATATTGTTTTCGTGTACCGAGGTGCAGTAAAATCACTTGGTTTTATGTAAAAGGAACACAAAAAGTTTCCTCTCTGAAAAATAGAGGATTTTAAGTATGATATCAAATTGGACAAGCATTGCATTTATTTTCCAGTGCAGCTATTTTTTTTAAATGCATTTACCCCACTTTTGAAAAAGATAAATCTTTAAAAAATAAATGAAAATACTTAACAGCTCACCCCATTTACTTAATTAAAACTAATGTACTGTTAAGATATGCTCCAAGTGTTTCATTCTGACAACACAGTTGCAAACTTATGCTAAATTTACTGGGTTTCTTTTAAGTTTATTTTGTGTTTTCAGTTATGCTTTTTTGTTGCTGTCATTGACAGTAGCAACATAAAAATACATTTAAAGCAATTCTGAGCCATATGCAAACTGTATTTCTTAAAATATAATCATCTTATTCAAACTATTAAATTTTATTCTCTTTAATTATTATGTTTTGGTTCTATGCCACCTAAATCTACTTTTTGCTTTCTTACAGTATGTACAGCGATTAAAATTATCTTACCCCAGAAATGTACTACATACAGTAAATAAGCTTGCCTTGCCTTCCCTTACCTTAAGGACCCTAAGCCCAACAGTTTGCTTTAAGATAAATTGAACTCTTCCTTCACTTACTGCTATTCTGAAACACTGTTTAAGTTCAAATTTTTGGAAGATTGAGCCCACACTTTAATGTCTTCAAAGGTAATACTTTAGATTAGCTCTACTTCATGGTGTCTTTAAAAGCTTAACCTTGCAGTGTTCTGTAAATGGGCTGTTGTCTATCTCCAGCAATAATTAGTTTAGAGGAGTTGAAAAACAGAGCAGCTCACCAATCAATTGTGTTTACACACACAACATGAAGGCAATTCCAACAAGACTGTGTAACTTTTAGCCACTATGGGTGAAAGACCTGTAAACTCCTCTAACTCCTGATAGCAGACCACTTTGGACCAGCAGATTAAGAAGTGGAGTTCCTTATAAGGACAAAGTCACATTTACCCATCTAGATTAAATACTATATCAGAAAACCAAACATATACTGTATGTGTTCAGATAAGTGTCACATCTGTTTGGCTGTTTTGTTGGTTAGCAGACAATACTTACACAGTGGTGCTTTAATTCTCTAAAATGTCAGCACTTGCCCCCAGAAACTAAGTGTCCTTTATACATTCAGAGTTTTGGAGTTGAGACAATGGATTGACGTGTCTGCAGTTCAGATCTAAACCCCTCTAGACCCTTGTTGGGTCAGCGTTGGTGTGCTTTTTTTAATGCCAGTGACAATTTATACCACATTGCCTGGTTGAAGAAGGGGATGCCACCCCACAGCAGTATGTGACCAGCAGGACAAGGACATGCCAGGCTGTTTCAGTGGAGTATGGCTCTCCATGGACTACTAAGACTTCTCCTTGTAAATTTAATAAATAGTTAAATTGCCAAAATGTCTTGTTTGTCCTACTTCAGTGATCAAATCCAGTAAATGGCATCAGACAAGAGTCAATAGCAGGATAAGATGTTTGGCATTGGCAGAGATGACTTGGCAGGTTTTAATGGGGACAACCCACATACTAAACCCACAGATACATTTCCTTACAATTTGGAACCATTTAAATGGAGAGAAACAGGTTTTCCTAACATTTTAAGACCCGCTGCCAAAAAGCATTGTTATATAAAAGAAAGAATTAACCAAATGCAGATTCTCTTTTTTTATATAAGTATAGATACTAACAATTATTTGACAGTTTAATTGTTTAATTATGTTAAACAAAATTTTATTAATATGAAATCCTCCTTTCAGACTTCACTTGAGCTAAAAAGCGTAGCACACTGGATAAAACTGTCAGACAAAATAAGCAAATACATTGTTTCCCATATTTATTTTGCACTTGTCAACTTATTAAATGCTGCTTTGAAAATGATTTAAGTTATTCTGCAAAAACAAACCAAATTGAAATAAAAACAGCAGAAATGCCATATAGACAAGCATAAGTAATTTATTGAATGGTAGGAGACTCTTAAAGTGTGATTACTGTGAGTTCAAGTACAATAAATAAACATTTTATACCTAAAACAGTTAATATTATTTCAATTTGTGGGATTAAACCTCTATAAATGACAAACATTTGTTAATTTTAGTGATTTTTTTTCTTCTTGAAGTTATAGGAAAAGTCTAGATATTTATTTCAGCCAGCTGACCCCCCAGTCTAAACAACATGTGGGTTGGAGAAGACACAGTTTAATTTCTGACTCAGTAGTTAGCTGTAAACCATGTTGTGTCTGGAAAAATATCCAAGCAACTCAGCAAAGTGGTGGTTTAGGGTTGCAATGCTCTGAGCTGCAGCTGAACTAAAGCAAATTCTGCTCTGGTCACTATAAAATCATCCTTCAACCAGCCCTGAGCACGTTATGGAACACACAGCAAAACATGGGAAGAACTCAATGTAACATTTGAGGAAACAGAAATAATAGGAAATCTTACGTTCAATTGAAATTCAATGTCCAGATGGACTTTGATGCTATGTGGACCAATAACCAGGCAACGCTGTAACAATATTTTGAGATGATATTTGAGAAGCGACGTCATGACATCTGCACTGAGGCAGTGTTTAGTTTCTTCTCTGGGAATGGTTCATGTCTGCCATATGAGCACATTGCTATAGGGCGGATATTTGGTATTTTATGTCACATTACTGTTTCTTTCTTTAAACAGAAGAATTCCCATTGATTTAGCATGGCTGCAACACTTACTTTCAGTACATTTAATATTAGGTTTCTTACTCCAGACAATAAAAATCCAACAATATTGTAGATATGCAAACACCCATAAAAAGAGAAAATCCTGATTTACTTTTATTGTTCCTATTAGAAATAAGCACAACTCAGCAGTGTCTATATTAATGCGGTTACTTTGATCTCTTTGGACTACCTGTATGTCAATAGAAGCTGCATTTAATTGCATTTAATTAAATAATTATCTAGATTTGTAAGCATTTCTTAATATTGGAGAACAAATATTAAAATATTCATCAAAATAAGAACTCACTTGTTTATCATAATCTTAAGAAAATATTTTATAATATAAGAATGAATGTTAAAAATTGATATTAGTCTCTAATTTTTAAGTTTTGCAATCATAAATGAAAACTAGATTTTTTTTTAGAAATAGAAATTACAATTTTTTTGCTTAAAAAAAATGCATGCTTATGTTTTATCCATACATTAAGGAAAATGTTTAAAACAAGAGGAACCAAGAAGGAGCCTAGAATAAAAACCCGAAACAAAAACAGGTTTGAACCATTTTTCTTTGTAAAGGAGGGGAACAAAGACTACTAAGCTATAAATCTACTGTCCTGTTAGGTTATGTTCCTGTTATAGAAAATATAGTGGTACAAGGAATGTGAGCAGCCAGGACTCTCCTGAAAAAAACGTCCCCCTTAGCATCATCCACGGTGGGGGGAGGATGTGGCTGTTTTCTGCCTGGAAGGAAGATGTTGGCCAGGGACCATAATGCCTGCAGCCGCTAGCAAAGCCCTCTAAAATATTCATCACATAACTTTTCTGCGCGACTATATGTTTTTAGCAGATGGTTACATTTTTGAACAGAGAACAAAGTTGTAAAAGGAATATGATTTCACTTGTTGCCATGGGAACAGAGATGGATGAAGATGTTTCACAGTTCACTGGTTTCTGTGTGTGTCTGTGTGTGCACGTGTGTCACTGGATGGATTTGCCTGCCTGTATGACAAAGTGTGCATACCCCTCATGGAGTGTGTTTGTGCATGTAATCTCGTTTTATTAGGACGTGTTTCGTGTGAATATTGAATTTGTACGCAGTAAAAATCTGCTGTCGCTTAATTTGTTTGAAGGATGTTATATTAAGTTTCTCAGTGAAAGGTCAGCGCAGCTCCAAGAAGGGATCAGTTCCTAATACGCTGTTACAAGACGCATCAAGCCGCTAGTATTATAGTATTATGTGTGAAATAATACGAGCTCTTGTCAAAAGCCCTGTTTGCTGGCTGATTCATTTGCGCGGCTGTGATTAAGTGCCGTTCATTTCATATGTACTAGGTCTATGATTCAGAGCAGCAGATTCTCTTTTTCAAAAAACTAGGGGAACTGTCGATAAAAACGACAATAACAGCAGTCCTAGTTATCTCCTGCCTTTTATTTTTTACATAGCTGTATTTCAAAATGAGTGTTCATTCATTTGTGGGAAGCTAATTAGATCGTGTAAGTTGCATGATATGGGGTCCTCTGCATAAAAGCGGTGCTGCGGAGCTGAGCAACAGTCGCCTGTGCCCTCAGACAGAGCTGATAGCGGAGCTGCTCCCTTTAATTCCCTCTCTCCAAAATCAGATCCTAATTGCATGTCTGATTTTAGTAACTTCTTCAGCAATTTAAGAAAATTGCTTTTTAAAATGTAACAATTTCAGTGATCTTAGGCATCTCATTTCTCATTCAGCGCACTCCAGCGAGGGCTGTCTCTTTTCAGGCCTCATCAAGCTGTAATTGAGAGGTCCTCCTTTGCTTTAAACTGGTGACCCTGTAGAAATGATCACACAGTTCCTTTGTAAGCATGAAAAACTGTTTACAAAGCACATCAAATAAGAAACAAGGAATATAATCTGCACAACAGTTTGGTTCATTTTTAACATATTGTGCCATGCAGCTCATTATCACTACAGACTGCAATAAAGAACACTTGCATTTGACATGTTTCCATGCACGAAAGCATAAACCTATTGCAATTTGTTATGCCCAGCCCAGCAGCATGCAGCTTTAGAACACCAGGTGAAGAATGTAGTTATTAGAAGAGGCACCTGCAGACTAAATATGAATTCCCTTTTTATGTAACTTGCTGTGACAAAGAGCAAGAGAAAACTTCCTCAGAGTCATGTACGAGGGCTGAATTGTAGCTTAATGGGATGGTTTTATTCATCAAATGCGGCCTGTGCTCTCGTCCACTGCGTAGCTGCCTTGAGGGACAGTGAGTGATTCCGACCACTCAACCTCATTATGGAATCATATTAATATTTAAAAGGATGAAATTGAGGAATAAAAAGGGTAATTGATAGCATCCAAATGGAAGTTTTTTGAACCCTTTTAAATAATTTCAACATTTCTAGTAGGTCTGCTTCAGCATGAGCAGAAAATGCAGCAAAAGTGCTTGCTTTTTATGTAATAACATTTATAAAGTGTATTTCTTTACTCTTGAATGGCATGCAGTGCATTTCTGAATCAAAATCTAATTTTTTTCACATTATTTTAAGACCTATAGATTTTTTTTCTTCTTTAATTTTTAGAACTACACAAAGTAGCACAATGAGGTCAAGTGAAAAGATACATTGTTTTCAACATTGTTTGTCAATATAAACAGTAATCTATGTCTGCCATTCACATCTCACTTTGTTTATTATAGAAAGACTTAGGAGGTATTTCGCTTCTGTTTTTACTTATCTAGAACTATATTGTTGAGCCAGTCTCCTATGCAAGCTTAGACTGGATTGAGACGTCAATTTTTACCTTGATTTTGTTTTGTGGAGCGTCATTAGCAATGCCCTTTATCATCATTCATCCTTCAATTATCTCTGACCAACTTCCCTGTCCCTCTTAGCATTCCCACAGCATGGTGCTGCCACCACTGTGTTTTCACAATACAGTGGATTATTTATTTATAGTCTGAGCTTTCTATCACACATAGAGTTTCTAATAACCAGGATTTTTTTTTTGTTTCTTGGAGCAACACTGAAAATATGATCCTTTAATGTGCTGCCAAGTAGTCAGAGTACCCCTTGTAGTAAGACAATGTGAACTTGCTTCCACCTCAAAATGACACCACCTTTATTTTCTAAACTACTTGCATCAAAAATGTTTGCACCTCCAAAATGTCCATGTTGCGTTTCAGAGTGAAAATCTACTAAGTGTTTGAGGGTGCCTAACAGGCCTGAAAATCTGTTGGACATCCTCAAACCCTTTACAAACCTTAACACCATGCTCAAGTGATTAAAGGAAGTCCATGAAAGTAAGTATGGATACACACACTTCAATACTTTGGTCATAATTTAAAGTGATTCCTCATATCTCCTAGGTTGTCTTATGAAAAGCAAATATCATCATTTTAAACAAAAATATGATGTACTGACTTTTATAACTAATAACATTTAAAGCAACAAAAGGACTGATTGGGTCAGGTTTAAGTCCCTTTATTGTAATCAAAACCCCAAAGCCATCACCCTT
>NW_015150635.1:290251-308395 GCF_000732505.1 Cyprinodon variegatus | reverse complement strand
TATATATATATATATATATATATATATATATATTGCTATTAATATTCACTGCTGTTTATGTTAATTAACATAACCCTGTGCGGCAGGGTGATCTATGTTGAGCTCTCACAATGTGGACGGTAACCTTTAAAGTGAATCTGAAAATCTGCATTCTTGTGTGTTAATCAGCTGATTAGACTGTATGGAAGCAAAGTGACATGTAAGCATAAATGAGTCTGCGGGCAAGTAGACTGTGAATGATAATGATGCTCTGGAGTTCTATTTAGCATAACATAAGGGACCGCTGCTTTTGCTTGTGGCATTCCTCAGAACGCAGTCAGTGGACTCTGTTACACACTAGCACTAATTAGACCTTACCATATTTAGCCAGCGGCTCCACAAAACCACCGTTGCGGCTTGTCTCTGGATCCTGTGCATGATTTAGCTCCAGCATTGCATCAGTCGGTTTTGAGGATGAATGCTTACCTAGGCTGTTACCTGTTACAGGAGCAGCATATGGAGGTACAGCCGTGCAGGTGCAAGGAGCTCGTATTTTTTATTGTTATCCAGAGATTGATAATCATGCATTGTTGCCATCAGGGTAATTTTGAGTCTGCTCAAAGAAAATGTGTTGAATAAATAATTTTTCACGAAGGAAAAAAACGGGTTACAGCATGTCGACAGATGGAAACAGATGCCAGTGTACCTGTAGCTCACCATTAAGTTCACTTATTGATTTGGAAATGGTGATGGCTGACAGGTCTCTATCCACAGCTAACAGCTGAATGCATCCCAAGCGGCCAAATGTGCCGTCCCATATAACAGGTAGAACCCATATTACCGTATGCAAGATTCACATTATAAACATTTTGTAACAGACATTTGTTTCACGACGCCTGTATATGATATTAACAAATGGGAAAAAAATCATTTGATCTTTATCATTGCCTTTCTCCACCTCTTAAAAGCATTCCCCTTATGATGTCATGAAGGGAAATAAGCTGTCCAGAGCGCGCTGTCCGTAGCAGCCCATCGGTCAAGCCACGGCCTTCGTCTAATGTATTATTCTGCACTCCTAGCCACTATCATTGCAAACTCTGATTGGCTGTTATGTTTTCTGGTTGTGGGGGTGTGGCCTTTTAGGAGGACATCATTCACTTACAAATAATAACAAAGTAGGAATCTTTTGATTTGACTGAGTTTAGGCCTAGTGGTTAGGGCATAGCGCTATGAATCCTGAGGTTCTGACTTCAAGCCCCACTCCCACAGACTGCCACTCTGGGCCCCTGAACAAAGACCCTTAACCCTATACTGCTCAGAGGATGGGTTAAATGCAGAGGTAATTTTGTTGCTCTGTACTTGTGACGGTGTAATATCTATAAAAAAAAAAGCTGATTTCTTGCCCATTTAATAACAGACAGATTAACGCTCAAACTGAATGAGAGAACATGATGGGAACATAAACGTAAAGAAATATTAACCTCGCTAAGTCCCAATGTTGGCTGCTGATTATTTACAGTTCTCATTTTATTGTGCATTTAACAAAATGTAATTCATTAATTGAATAAAAAATATTTTTGACCTAAGTTCATTATGATACATTAAAATTGTAGGACATAATTAAAAAGCTTAGGACAAAACTAAGGTGACCAGTTCTAGAAATAAATAAATAAAAATTGGACCATTGTAATGCTAGTGAGTTCCTTTTTATTTATTTATATATTTATTTATTTAATTTTCGTACTTTTCAGTATTTGACCCATTGCAATGTTGGGCATTGTTTTAATTTGCTGGATGACAGGTCAGAAGTGAAAAATGTGGTGCATTCCTGCCTGTATGGGGACATCTGATTATCCTAGAATGATAAAAGGAAAAAGACCACTTTTCTATATAATCTAACTGAAAAAAAAAGTAGATTTCAAATAACAATTGGACATTTGAAAACACACGTTAGAAGTTAATTACCCACTTTGTGGAACATTGAATGTAATGACCGGACAGATTGGAATCCATCCATCCACCAATGTAACATTGAATGTCCAGGCATTTGCGGATGCTTTAGTCCAGGTCTGACTGGTGGATGGTTTCCTGAAGGATCTTCAGGAAACCATCCACCACCTGATCAGGAGCATGCCCAGGCATTGCAGGGGGCTCACACAGGCATGTGAAGGGAACCCACAATACCGAGCCTCATTTTGACTTGTTTTAATGACATTGCATAAAAGTTGGATCAGCTTGTAGTGTGTTTTCCACTTAAGTTGTGTGTGTGACTCCAAATCCAGGCTTTCATTGGTTGATTTCCATTGATGGTTGTTATTTTTAATTTTTTTTTCAGCAGTGTATTTTACAATATGGTTCCAAGCAGCTGCAATGGATTCCAGTGTTAAGCAACATACTTTATATAAAAGATATGACCATAGTTAGTTCCCCCACAGCTTCTCTGTTTTTGCCCCTACTCACACTGTTGATCTTGATCAAATCTTTTCTTAGAGCTGTTAACAGAAACAGTGGGAGTTAAAAGAACATAGTAGTTATGCAAAGACTGTTGAATGAGCAATGTGTGATTAAGCAGCAGGGTCTCAGAATACTATATTGTGGTGTGTATTGCTAAGGAAAAAATGCTCTGACTGTAGCCAGTGAGTTTTTCTTGCTGAGTGCTTGTGTTGGTATAAATAGATAGCCAATTTGTAAAATCGTCCGCCTGAACATAAGCATCTTGGGCCACTCTAATTGGTCAATTTCCCGCCTGTATTGAGTGCCTAGATTGATTTATTGCCTTTTTTAAAAGGCCGTGGGGACTCATGGAACAGCTGTGCCAGCCGTCCGTGCCGGAACTGTTATGAAAACAAGAGGCTGAGTGCTGAGCATCGGACAGCAGTCATGGCAGAAAGCAGCGGGTAGGATGAAGCAGAGCAGCATGGCAGACAGCTGGCAGAGACAGCGTCTTCTGTCTGGCATCACTGGAGATGCAAGATTTATTTCAGCAAACATAGCAGAGGGGGAAGGCCCTGCACTGGTGGCAACTGTGCCGTTTTTTCTTTTTTTTTTCTTTTTACCAAAACCCGCTTGCTGGAATTTGCCTGATTGGAGCAATGCTTTAATCACAGGAGGCTCTGTGTGATTGGAGCCAGAGCATTGAGATTTTTCATGTCATGATATCCCTCTATCCACTTGACATGAAGAGGGTGGATTTGAGTGTTCTATCTCTTGGGGCTTGAGTGATAGCTTCCTAACCTAAACGTATCTCAGCTGAATCCAGCTGTTTGTGAACAATCAAAGAGATACACTCTCCAGCCTAGTGTATTTGGCTGAAACCATTCCATCACATGTGAAAATTAGAATAACACATCTATAAATCAGTGCACGTGTGACCTGTCGGAGCTCCTTTGTTTGTTTTATAAGTTCCTGTCAGAAAGTGTCTCGCTGTTTACTAGTGCATGAAAGAGGATGTCTTGCAGTGCAAAGAAATCTTCTTGTATGTATGTTCTTGTAAAAGCCCTGTCTTCAGGATAACACACTCTGACTCATGACAGTTTTCATCACACAAGAATGGAAAATGTTTGCAAAACGATTTAATACCCTTTGCGCAAATTCGAAACATGCCTTCTTAAATACATACGTATGTCTCTACTACCAACTGCCAAGTTTTTACAGGCCTTTATTTAAACTTTGCACAATACATCACTAAATATTGTCTTATTGCGTACCAGATGTGAATACTGACATTTATTTATAAAGATGCAGCAGTCAAAATATTGTGGACAATGTCAACCATCTGTTCTATTTTTTTTTTTTCAGGGTTTTTCTTTTTGTTGAATTGTTGAACCTGTTGATACAGATTTTGGGTAATTTGGATTTCTATTTAGAAGCAATGATTTAAGACTTAAAACAACATTAAGACGACAAGGACTGGACTCATTTATTTAGCAAGTACTCAAAACCCTCTGGCTACTCTTTTTTTCAAAATGCAAGTTGTGACAGCTCCTGAGACTTTTTTGGTCAATCAGACAATCTAGTCCTCAATCACTAGTTTCTGGGTTGTTTTTTTCTTTTTTTGTTGTTTTTTTTCTCCAATTTTTTTTTTATCACTATACTGTCAAAAGTGCAGTGCAACAAAATTGAGTCTCTGCATTTAACCCATCCCCTTGGGGAGCAGTGGGCTGCCATTGTGCAGTTAAGGGTCTTGCTCAGGGACCCAGAGTGTCAGTCCTTGGGAGTGGGGCTTGAACTCAGAACCTCTGGATTCCAAGCGCAATGCCCTAACCACTAAAAAAAGAATCATTTTTTATTTTACATGCTGTAGGCATGTGGGTTGTGAGCTATAACCCTAAAATATGGGTTGCCAGCTACAACCCCCCCAAAATTAACAAAAATTAAGAAACTTAAGAATAAAGTGAATTAATAAAACTCAAAATAACTCCACTAATAGAGTTAAATGGATATTCAACCCTTGCTTTTTCCAAGCCCAGTAAAGTATGAGGTTTGAAATGGTGCCATTGTAAACATACAAGAATTGACCAAACAAAGTTAATTTGTTGTCCTGAAATTGATTGTTTTTGTATCCAATTTTTTTTCCCATAACGGCATTCCTCTCTTCTACAACATCCTTTACAATTACATCCGTGTCTAATCATCCACATTTCGTCACTTACATCTTTCAGCAGATTTCTCAGACAGTCTGTATGTTTTTCCTTTCCACAGCGGTCATGACTGATCATCATCATCAGGGGCCAGAGTAGAAACAAGAAAACTTGTTTTAAAGTCAACTTAAAAAGTTTGTGGTTCTGTTTTACCTACAATGTGGGGTCGAAATTTTGTAAAAAATATCCAACATTGTGGGGACTTAGAGGTACATATGGGGACATTGAACTTTATCCATATCGTAAAGTTAAGTTGTTTGAGTTGGGGTTAGGTCTAGGACTAAGGTGTGAATTAAGTTTTGATTAGGGTTAGGGTTAGGTATATGTTGGTAATAGTTAGGGTTTGGGTCATATGAAATGAATATTAGTCAATTTAATGTCCCCATACAGTATGTCATGAAAACAAAGCTGTGTGTGGGCGTCTTTTTTTTTTTACATCGTGGAAACCCTTTTCCATAAATCATAGCACATCGTGGACTGAGCGCTCTAGGGGGACCAATCTCTGGTCCCCAAGTGCATTTCTAGAATTAGGGGAACTTAATTTAGGTTGGGGTTAAGGCTAGGTATGAACCTGTAATGGTTAGGTTTAGGGAAAGGGTCACAGTTAGGGTGTAGAAATGGGTAAAAATGACTGGAAGTCAATTCAAAGTCCCCACAAGGATAGAGAAATGTGCCTTTGTGGGTGTGTGTGTGCGTGTGTGTATAAAATGTGGTGATACCTCATAATACTATTAATGAAGTAAAAGTAAAAAGTAAGGTGGAGTTAGGTTAATTCTAAAAGTACTTTTTTTTTTCAGAAAGTTGCTCAAGAAAATGTAAAGGTACAAGTAAGAAGTTGCTACCCACTTCTTGTAACACTGCAACACACGAAGCAACATGTGAAAAGAAATTTGAAAACCAAAGTGTCTGCTAAGCAGTGAGAGCTCCAGCCCATCCATCCACTAACTATGATTTGTCTGAAAAAGCGTGTGAGCTCATAGCCTGGTATCTTCTGTCTGAGCTGTGATTCTTAGAAATTCCCCTATTTAGCACTGGGGATTAGGAACTTGAGTTCTTCACATTGGCAGGGGAAACAACAAGGGGAAAAACCAAGAAAGTGTGTACATATGAGCAGATGTGTGTAAAAAAAAGAAATAAAGAAAAAAGCAGGAGATAGAGAGGGAAAGAGTAATCGCACAGTCTCCATCTAGTATTTAACTTTAGGAAATATGAGTCTGGTTGAAGATGAAAGAGACTTAATCTCAAATTCCTCAAATGCCTCTCTCCTCTCAGTGCCTGCTGTCCACTGGGACTGGCCTATTCTAGCACGTTGGAGTGCATTATGTAATCCTCTCCAAGTCTGCACGCCCTGCAGTTATGGTTTAATTAGGGGAGGGGAATTTATTAGGCATCATGGCATTCCACCTGCATACCTTCTAAAGCACTTACCAAAAACTGCTTGTAATCTTTTGGTCATGACCTATAGTTTTAGTACATTTTGAGCTGTCAGCTTCAAGGTTGCTTGATCCAAGTGGAGACATATAGTGATCAGAGATTGTACCTCTTGTAGCCCTTGGCCTCAACTTACTACTCTCTCTTCATTATAGCAGACGCTCCACCCCACACAGCCCAATGCCAGGCAGTCAGTATGGGCGTGCTCAGTCTGTCAAAACTTCCTCAGTGCTGTGAGTGTTTGAATGGAAACATGAGGAACAACACAGACTTGGCCAGAGCTGCCCTCAGAAACGGGGTTAAATCAGGCTATAGGGTATGATGTAACTGGCCCTGCTGCACTTAATGCTTTTACTACCCGACTGAGCTTTAATGCACAATTCATTCCATTCCAGTGAATGTTTTGATGGTTAAAAAAATAGCATTTGTACCTAAGAAACTACAGTTGTACTCAATAAACTTGGATATTTTATTGCATACTACTACTACTACTACTAATTATAATAGTAATAACATGTGTATTACAAACTACTTGCTTTTCATTTCCAAACAGTAAACTGGACATCAATTGATTAAGAGTTAATTTTTAGTTTCAAGGCAAAACTCAATACACCACACAGGAACATGTTTGCAACTGGGTGTTTGTTGCATAGCATTAGTTTAACACCGTACCAGAAGGTATTGGCTAGTAAGATTATCACTGAATGAAAATCTTATGGAGAAATGCCATGTTTTTTTTTTATTTACACGCACACATCTTTTATCTGAATTAGTTTTAATTTGATGTGACACATAGACAGATTTATGTTTTCCTGATAGAAGTTTATCAATTAATTTCCTTCAGCAAAAATAATTTAGTTTTAGTTCCAAGTGCTAATTGCATAGAATATTATAAAATACCTCTTGCTGTACTCCTAATGTGTTTAGAGTGATAAGTAGAAGAAGTGTGACTGTACAGCAACTGATGTTGAAGGGGCAACCCTGCATAAAAAAGCCCTTGAACTGTCAAACATTACTACATTGGGACAGATTTAAACTGCGATAAAATCCTGGTTGCTGGCTGATGCAAACTTAGCAGCTTTTGCTAAGTATAAACTATTTATCCTTATCGTTTTAAAAACAAAAATCTATCAAACATATCCATTCATTTGTTTCTGTTAGTATGCAGAGGAAACATGGTAGTCTAAGACTAGGCTTGTCAATCCTTCTTTTGGAACTATTTGAATATTTTAACATTTGTAGATAAAAAAAAAGGTAATTAAAGTTAATATTTAGTCAATTTTATAGCCAATATATGAAAAAAAAACAAAAAAAAACAAAACAACAACACAAAAAGTAGTATGAGTTAAACTGTTCTTTATAAATGACCAGATCAAGACAGGCAAATGTGCAGATTTTATAAGACATTGTCAAAACAAACTTTAAGGTTATTTCTGTCTTCAGTTGCATCACTAAAGGTACCAGACACAGACGTGGTGACGATCATTTGAGTGCCAAGCTGTGTCGTTTGACTGACTGCCCGGAGTTCGGCTCCTGCTGTGCACATCTTCTGCTTTAGGAAGAAAACATGGTCTAACACAAGTTTATTTTGGTTGAAACATCCACCTGTTTTTCTCTTGTCTACATATCTGCAGACTCTGAAGGGGTTGCTTTGTAGTTGCTGTCACAACATGTCACGAGTAAGAGGTCGTGGAAGTCCACTAAACTTAAGTTGTAACCTTAGAAACTTCCTTGTAATTTCATATAAGATTTTTACAGTAAACTCCTTGAAATAAAAACTGCAAGGTTTTTCATGACATGTTCAAGCGGTTGGATTTGATGTGGCAGCCAAAACAAAACCATTGAAAACTTTAGTCCTTAAAAAAAAAACATAGTTTTTTTTTCTGACTTTTTGTCTCAGCACAACACAGAAATGCATTGGTTTTCCCCTTTTTAATCAGATGCCTCTAAATTATGAACTCTGAGAGGTTTGTAGAGAACTTAAGTGAACAAACAGCATGTTGAAGTCAAAGGAACACAGCAGACAAGTTTGGAATAAAGTTGTGAAGATTAGAAAGTTACATAATAAGGCTATAAAATATGTCCCAGCCTTTACTTTCCAAAAAGCACTGTTCCATAAATAACCTGTACGTAAAAAAAGACTATGGCATGACTGCAAATATACCAGGTAAGTTCTGTCAATGCCAAACTTGTAGGTTTGGCATTGACAACAGTATTAATCAAATAAGCAACAGTGGTATTTCTAAGCATGTGACCCATATAGGAAGACCTTAGTCGTCAAAGGAGCTCCTCTGAGTTTCAGTACTGACCCAGAGATCTTTGCCGCAAGTCTTCCCCCCTCTTTCTTATCCCGTTTCTTGTGTTGCATCGGATTGAGTAAGACCTAAACTAAAATTTCTGTCCTACTTTCTGTTTTGTAGCAGAAAACTAGCATTTGAAACCACCCAAAAATAGCTTTGCCACTGTGACACAGTGGTGGCAGCATCATGCTGCGAGGACAAACTGGTTAGAGTTGATGGGAATGATGATGGTGACAAACTTGCTAGACCTTAGACTTTTTTTTGTGTGCCCATTGCTTTAAACACTTGAGTCAAATGGATAAACTACCTCACCGGCTGCACGAAGCTCAAATAATGAGCTCATATTAGAGTCACATATTTTGAGGCAGAGAAATATCTAAAAATAGCAGGACATTGGCCCTTGAAGATATGAGTTTTAAAGCATTGTGCAAGAGCCTGCAAATGACTTGCGGTTAAAAAAAGGTTTCAACAGGACAATGACTCTAAACCTCCAGTCTGAGCAGCAATGGGATGGTTCAAAAGAAGATGCAGATTTGTCACAATTGGGAAGTCAAAGTTCAAATTGTGTTTCATTTTTTAAAGAAGACCGCACTCAAATTTCTGTAGATGGATGAATAAAGAATGCACCTACACTAAATGTCTTGCAGCTGTAATTTCAGGAGGAGATTTTAAGTTAGAGGTACTGAAATTTACATTTCTAACCATATATCCTTATTGTCTTCTACTTCACATATATTTGGTATTTTGTGTTGGTCTATTAAGACACATGAAGATAAAATGCACTGACATAAAAAAAAAAAACTATGTCTAAATGTAATTTCAATGTAAAAAAAACATTGGTGTTAAATACTTTTGCAAGGTAGTGTTACATAGATTGTGCACTTCAGTCAACCACATTGAACTTGTTAAACTACACAACAACAAAAAAAATAGGTCTTTAACCACAACCACTTGTACTTTATCTGAACTAAATTAGAGTCTAATTATTCTTGTGGATCTGACTAATTTTTTTTTTTTTTTCACTACATATTGTGTCGTACGTAGAGTAAAATTCAGTCCCTCCTAAGGGGCTTCTCTGTATTTCGTACCTATATGCATGTGCAGACAGATACAGAAAGTGATGCTGTTTTTGTATGTGGGGTTGATGGCACCCCCTGTCACTGTTCTCAACATCCTGGGGGATATCCTGAATAGAATTAAACAGAATTTGATAATGGCTTGTAAAAGAAAAAAAAAGATGGTTAAATAAATGAAGTGTGTTGTGTATCCATTAGAGGATGGGGGCTATTACATTTTGATTTCTGAAGTGGTATGCGGATGTGTTAATCCAGAGCTGGTTGGGGATGCTGCAGGGAGGAATCAAGCCATGCATATAATATGAGAACATTAGGTTGATGTACACAGACGGGTGCTTCAGAGCAAGAGAAATAGGGATGATCGATGAACTCCAGGAGGAGAGAATGATGGTTATAAAATTAGGGAATTAGCCCCATAATAATTAAGAGGATCAGAGATACTTCGGTTTAAAAGGAATACAATTTCTGCTTGTTTTCATTGAGTTATAGAAATAATTTCTTGCCCCGTTTTTGTATATAAAATGTCATATATATGACATGTGATGATAGTAAAGCTATATGTATTCATTGACAGATGTTAGTGCATCATGAACTGGCTGAAGCAGGCCAATGAGGATGGAGGATTATCCTCCGCTTCCTCCAGACCTGGCCTGCCAGACTCCGCTCAGACTGATAAATCACCCTGCCCCAGCCCTTCTCCTGTGTTTTCTTTTCAAATGTGGAATCGATGGATTTTTCCTTCATTTCATTGACCTGTGCATAATGGCGCTCTCACTCCTCCACCACTGGGAAGGAGCCCAGCGCTGCAGACGTGCTTGCCCGGGCAAAGACAAGGCGGCTTGGGCTTTGTGTTGCTTATTGTTCAGCCCGGAGAAATTAATGTGCTGTGAAATTAGCATTTTATCTGACTGCAGATACGGTAATAGAGGCAATTAGACTGCAGAGGAGAAGTGCCGCTCGGGGTAAAGGAGAGGTACGGGACGATCCTAAAACTGCAGGAGCCCAGTGGAGAGTCACACAGCCGGCCTTGCTGATAACACAATCACCCCTGTCTGGCAGGCAACAAAACGCTGTCTGCTGGTTAATAAAGAGCACATTTTCTTCATGAAATTTCACTCCTGTTGTGTAGATTAGCTAACTGAGAACTCCACAGGAGAAAATTGACTGAAATGTAATAGCTTTTACTTCAATCTAAGCTGGAAGGTTATTCCCATGCTTTCCTAATTGGACCTCTGTTGTTTACTGTTTATATCAAGGAGTTCCACCACTGACAGAACTAATACCTCAGATTTTGTGGAAAATAAAATCAATGCACATTCAGAGCTGATTTGATTCATCATCAGTACTTTTTCAGACATTACATTTTCTGTTTACAGCTTCAGGGTGGTATTGTCAACTGTCTATATCGCATCTCCAGATTGAAATTGATCCCTCTGATAGTGAGCTGTGGGCAACTGGATGGACCTTATCAGATGCAGAGAGACTGCCAGTGTGTTGTGCGCTGTCACCTGAAGCCTTCCAGATTGTTTAGTTATTCTTCAAAAGATTCTCTGATGTTAAGCTGCAGGGATGGTGCAAGCACATTGCTGCATTTAAATAGGAGAACTTAGAGAGAATCTGTTTGAGTCTGCTGAGGTTTGCTCATCTCTTCAGTATGTCCATGCTGTTATTAGACTTTTTAGAACTTGTAAAACTGTGTATACCCTGGATTTATCAAAAAATTCTGCTACAGTTGCACTCAAATATTGAAAGAGCTTACAGCTAAAAGAGAAATTACTACAGTACATCACAGGGAAGTGAATGGATAAACTGCTTTATTCTAAAGCTAAGTGAGCATTTTGCCTAACAAGAGCTTGGCAGCGGGTGTATATTTTCAGTCACCCTGGACCTGAGAGGCAACAAAAAAAGTTCCTGCACCTTCCTCTACAGCACTTAGGAATAGCTAAACTAATTTACATGCATAGTATAATGAAAAACAGACAACAAAGATTTGAATGCTTGAGACAAATGTCTTCTTATGGCTCGTTACAAGACAAGAAGGTGATTATTTATATCCAGTTCTATCCAGATTACTCAAAGGATGAACAAATATAAATGCAGCTGCCTCAATAACTGCATTCAGGACTAACATACGTCTAAGCTAAGAAGCACTTTGACATGCTGTGGGTACTTTTTACAGGGGAGAAAAAGCTTAAGGAAAAACTATAATTTGCAGAAGTAGTCCACTTTTCCACTTAAGAGACAGATAAATTCAGAAGCACTAATCCAAGAGCACTTTCTTTAAAAAACAAAAACAGATGTAGAATTAATGACAGTAACAGCTTTGTCAACAGCTCTGTCCAAGAACGACACAACTAACCACCGATGTATTGTTTATGGTAACAATAGGTTGGTTGCTGGCTGTGTCAGGAAAAAAGATTTAGCTAAACAGAGGTAATGAATGGAGCATTTTCTAAGGGAGAGCAAACACAGGCTGAATTGCAGTAATAGTCCTGCCAGCGACTCTGAGCCTGGATTACTTTCAATAAGTGAGATGGAAACAGTTAGAACACACCACTAATGCAAGCAATACCTTCATCAGTGACTCTATCTAATACAGATTCAGTTACCAACTTTTATTGGGCTGGATTTCTGTTATAGATCGAAAGAACTGATAATAACACATCATTAACCGTGACAATTACTGTTTTAAATAGTACGTTTTGCTATGTTTTTTTCCCTTTTCTGCAATTTATCTATTGTCCATATAATACTTGGAAAATACATAGCGAAATGACTCTAAACAGTGCTGCCGTTCTTTTAATTTCCAGTATATATGGCTTTAATCAAGCATAACTGCACAAAAACTTTTTTTTCCTTTTTAAATCTGTTGGGGCAAAGCCAGCACACATCCCCAGCAACCCCCCTTTGCTTTTTCTGAGTAAAGACAGCATGACTTCTGCAGTCTGAGGATCACGCTCAATAAGAACATTATCCCAAAGAGTGCACTGTGCTGGCAAGAGTCTGAGATAATACCCCGTCCTCTTAAACTCCACCGGCTGCTCCTCAGAGTCGAGGCAGAGATGGCGAGACCTTTCCAAAATGATACCCCACTGCAGCCATGAAAGCAATTGTACCACCTTATGCTTTCAAGAGGAAATCCAAGGGCTGGTCAGGTGTTTGCATAATATCCTTATTCTCAAACATGAGGGTGTAGCTGCCGTGTCCATTAGTGTCAACACACCGATGCTAAATGTGCCTTAGTTGTCTTTTCTTTTTAGCGCCAGCGTTTCTGTCTTGTATAGACGCTGGTAGTTGGTCCACAGGGTATTATCCATACTGATTGGGAGGCTGTGCCGCCTCGAAGGAATGGGAGATGGATGAGGACAAGCCACAGAGGTGAGGTGTGTGTGTGATTAGGGAGGCGGCTCTGATACCTGTCACCTGCAGCATGTTTATGTGCTAAATGATGCTGATCCAATGGATGACTGAGACCAGAGCTGCACATAAAGGAGAAATCCTTACTGGTCATTTAGAAAAAATTTGGTTTGATAATAACTTGCACTGAAGAATGTTACTTCATTATGCATGGAAAGGTATGACATTTTCATGGTATGATAACCTAGTTACCAAAATTGCATATTAAAATATTTTCAAGATAAAAATTTACTCAATGACATTTTTATGTGTACTATTTCATTTGGAAAAATAATCTGATGTATTCATGCTGCTTTCTGAATAATAAAAAAAAGCCAAAATATTAATATATACCTGGTAAACTTAGGCCCTATTTACAGGTCATTTTTGGGGGCGTTCAGAGTTTAATAGTTGTGGTTTCGACAGAAAAATTAAATCATTATTTCAGAGAAGCACCAGAACATTCTTAGTGTGGCTAAACTCAGTAGATTTGAATTTGAAACAAATAACTCATTTGAATCTATTGACAATTCTCCAATAAAGTGCTAATTTTCTCCCCCCATTTTGGAAAATGCTTTTACATATTGTTGAGAAGTGACAACTTTTGGCTTGGAGGGAGAATAATACAATTTTTATGTTTCTACTGCTGCAGTTTATAGGGAGACTACTTAATATGAAGTCCACTTTCTTTTTCCAGTTTCCCGTCTGGCATTAACATATTTATCTTTATAAGTGGGACATTGTGGCTTTGTTATAAAGCTCCACTTGATGGATATGTGTGTTTTTTTTAAAAGAAAATTATATTTTTAAATGTAATGGACATGGAGGAAGGGAACAAAAAGGAAAAAGAAAGAAGAGAGTATAGGGCTGAAAAGTTAAAAAGGAGAGAGGGAGATAATAGAGGAGAAGAAGAAAGATTAAAAAGATTACAAGGAGTCTTCTACAATGCACACATTGTCATCAAGATGTATTTACAGAAATGGAGGGAAATTCAGTTTTCAAACAGGGCCTGCTGCAAGTATTTTTTTTTTATATATATGCTTATCTTTTCAATTTGTATCACTCTGATCATTATAGAAACTGATTAGAAACTGAATAACTGGTTTAAGAGTCAGGCTGTCTTTTTAAAAGGGAATCTGCTGTGAGAAGCTCCTTAGATGGCCGTCTGCAGCTTGCCAACTGTAGATCTAAAACACCTTTACCTCAGTAGTAATGATAGATGACCCTATTCAAAGGGAACCATAGACTCTGAGCACTGCTATGCATCTTGTCAATTATGACCAACCTTTGGGCTTCTACCTAGGATAGTTTCATCAGAAATGTTCGGGCTTCTAAAAATAAAAGGCTCAAAAATTATGAATTGCAGCTTGTAGGATCTGCAGCCAACAAGCAGTAGCCTGGGAGGTTGTTTGATAGGAAATATGGGCATATTTTTTATCAAAAGCCCCGAATATGTGGTGAGTTTCCATTCAGCCATTCATATTATTCAATACCTGAAATAATTAACTCAAAATCTATTAAACTGAATTCAAAATGCAGCTGACTTCTTTCAGCCAACTGGATTTAGTGTGCAGGAGCAAATGGATGGTGGCTTTATTTAGCCAGAAAAAAAACAAAAAAAAAAACACGATGTTTTCGATATCTTTTGAAAACCTTGGTGAACTTTCATACCAGTGACTAGCTCATGTCTCCTTTAGAGGAACACCACTGTGAAAGAACTTATTGTAAAAAATATATATATATATATATACTGTATGTGATTTACTGCTGTATTTCCTGAAAGACCTCTCTGTAAAGCTGTTGTTGAATTAGACACCGTTATGCAACCTGAGTTGTCAGCTCAGCCCTCAGGCTTGGCTCAATCCTCTTCTCACATCTAGCTCCTTCTCTGTCTCTGATCTCAGAACAGGTGTTGTGGTTTAGGCAGACATTTAGCAAGGGGCTGAGACCTGTTCCAAGTCCAGCGCAATCACAAGGCCCCAGGTTGACCGCAGACTTGGCCCAGGCCCCCACATCTTGTTTGAGTTAGCAACACAAGCTGAACGGCCTGTTTACAATCACCGCAGCAGGGGCTGTAAATCTGTCTGGATGGCTGTCAGATGCGGAACAGTTGTGCTCAAATGGAGGAAATTATGTCACGTCTTTTTCCCTTGTCTCATGTGACCATGATGACTAAAGAGCCGTCATCAGGGTGTTGTGATTACACAGAGGGGAGGCTTGCCTTGTGGTGACAGTTGTGCCTTGTCCTTTTTTCATTTTTTCTTCAATGGCTTCACATGGCACAGTGCAGGGTCACTGTTCCTCTCATGAGTTACAATGCCCTCTACAGGAGTATGTTGGAGACGCTCAGTTTATTTAATATTCAACTAAAAGTGCAACCCTCCCACATCACACTCATGTTCTGTCTCCATCTTTTATGTGGACTCCTATCCATTTGTATGGCCTAACCCAGACCCTTACCCTAACAATTACTAACATATAACTAACCCTAACATAAGATGAATTCACACCTTAGTCCTAATCCGTACCCCAAACCCAAGAAAAGACGTTTTCCTCGTTGGGACATGTTACGTGGTCCGCTCAAGTACCTGTAAGTCCTCACAATGTAGAACATTTTATAATAGTTGGTCTTACACTGTCCTCACAAGATAATAAAAACAGGTCAACACATACATAGAATTTTTCATCAGTAGAATATAGATTAATAACCTGACTATTTTTTTGTGATATACAATGAATTATTTACAGCACATTCCATACATTAGAAATGTAAAAGCAAATATATAGTTATGCTCAAGGAAATAAGGCATTTCCATAATCAAGGTGGATTGCTGATGTACTGTGCTAGTCTCTGGCAGTGTTAAACATGTATAATGTCATGGGTAAATAGCCTGCCCATCTTACTTCAAATGTTTATTTGCCCTGATGACCCTTGAAAGCTGTAATATAGAATACTTTAAAAACCTTCGAAGCTGCAATAAATAAGGAGAAAACTTGTATTCCATATTTTATTTTTATATCTGCGCCATTTCCACTGCAGGAACCACGACTAGATTATTAGGTTTGAAATCTTCCCCAAAATCATGTATCTTTAAAAGTACACAAGAAAAAAAGTCAACTTTCCAGGACTGTGTCTTATAAACATATTTTATTCTTTTATAAAAGCAGAAACCAGGCAGAGCAAGAATAGGTGGTTCAATATTTGTTTTGACACATTTTTAGATTTTCTGTTATAAAAAATTTGACATCATTATTATAATCTTTTTTAAATAGAATTTATGTAAACTTTATTTTAAGTTTAACCTCTGGAATAAGCTCATGGATTATAGCTTAACAACAATGGCTTGTAATCCTATCCTAGTGTCATTTCAGTTGTGTTTTAACCACCTAAATAAGGACATTTAAGGCTTTTTTTTAACATCCAAACCTCCAGTTATGGGATTTTACATCATTTTTAAAATCTAAATAATATAAATAGCCTGTTACAGTATCATCAGCTATACTTTTATTGCTAAAATGATACACTTCCCAGCTAACCAGGAGGTCAGTCAGCTGTGTAATATTTTCCCAATGCAAAATACAAGAATTAAACCAGGAATCTAAGGTCTGGGACCCATAGGGAAAGTTACTTGCTCGCAGCATAAAGCAGTTTAGACTAGACAAAAGTGCAGTCTAGCTGCTGCCAAAGGTCAACCATAACAACAGTGATAGTTTTAGCATAAAGAAAATGTTGATAACTTTAAAGGATGTCGCATGTGGTAGTTCTGTCCACAACATCATGGCTTTTCCATTCCATGTGATGGTATACTGATATGGTGGAGATTATCACTTTATTTATGCTCTTGATGATATGTGGCCTGGCTGGTTCATTTTTATAGTTCTGAATTTAAAACTATTATCAGAACTATATTTTTTCTAACTAAATTTGGATCATTAACCACACAAAATGAGTGCACATATGTTTTTTTTGGGATGTCAGTAGCAGACATAGGTAGACAACAAGGTCCGAATAAACGTATTTGCAAAGCAAAAATCTTCCTACTTTTTAGGTGAGGACTTGAGGTTTAATTAAAGTAATGAAGTGGTCAGTGAGGGCATTGTTAGGATTTTATCTTTTCTTTGCACCTCTTTATACTTGCTGGCAATTGCAGATGTTTCTTTTTCAACATTTTTTTACTGTGTCTTGTGGATATTCTTAAATCTCTTATCTTATTAATCTTTTAAAAAAACAGAAAGAGAAGGCTTTTTGCCGCAGGCGGCAGAAGAGGAATTTGTGTTTAGTGGATTTCTTTTCCCAGATGAGGAGAGCTAAATGAGTTTGGAGGCTTCCTGAATGCTCTATAATTGTGATGAGGCTCTGTTCCTCTGAACAATTAAACATGCAGGAGCCCTGTCTCTTCTGAGATCCACCCCAGATCACTATCGTCAAGTATTCGTAGTAAATCAGTCACACATTGTAGTCAAACAACTACAAAGGAGAAGTCCAGCTTTTTTTGCTGCACATCTACATTTTCTCTTTGTTTTTGTTTTTTAGCTGAGACTGAGTTGGGTACTTGTCATTGCCATAAAAAACTATCTCAAAATGTTACACTGTAAAAAAAGAGGTGTTTAAAAAGGAGATAAAACTACTACATCTGATTATAAAGGTGCTCAAAACAAGATGGATTATCTAACCATGCCACCAGATTATTTCACTTGACAGTATTTCTTGAATTAAGAGTTTCTTGTTCATTTTTGCACCTAAACTAAGAAATTAATCTTTAAAACAGGAGGGGTTATCTAACATTTCCTTTACATGTTTTATTTTCTTTTGTTGACAATTTTCTTGTCAAGAAATAAATAATTTCCAATGAAGGAAACAAGAAACTTTACCATCAGTACTAAAATATGTCAGTAGACAAGAAAACCTACTTAAAAAATGTAAAATGTTATGGTTAATCAATATTTCAGTTTGTCAAATATGTTGTTTCTGTTTTGAAGTGAAATTGATGTTTTAGAGTGCCCCTGTCAGAATACCTAATCATCATGAAAAATATGTTTATGGAATTAAAGATTAAGTGCTTTTGCAAGGAGGCCTTCCACCTTAAAACACTTAAAGCTACAGTGTGTAATTTTCAGCGACATCTAACGTCCAGACTGCAGACCGCAGCAACATGAACATCTCCCCCCCACCGCTTCTCTCCCTCAACAGTACGGCGAGCGTTACGGGACAAAATGTCTTCCACGACGTTCGCATCACCTACCTTTTCAAGTGATGAGGTTTGTTTACATAGATAATTTTACAGATAGTATTTCATTAGTCTGTGTAGGGTATAGATTTCA
>NW_015150635.1:245447-289759 GCF_000732505.1 Cyprinodon variegatus | reverse complement strand
ACAGAAGCAGAACTTTGGTGAAAAAGACCAGACATTAATCCTTTAATCAATTGTTGAATAGTAACTTTAATACTATACAGTTATTTAAAATAAAGGATTTAGCCAACCATATATAAACCTAAACTTTTAAACTAGTTTAGAAATATTTTTTAAAGAAAAAGCACAACCATACAGCTTCAATGGGAGATTGAACACCCTGATTTGATGTATTTTGTATTAAATATACAGGACCATTATACAATGTGATGTTTAAAAAAAAGCAAAGCACTGTGTGTTAACATGGTACAATGATTGAATTTAGACCTGTAATACAAAGACTCAGAAATGCAGACATTTTTACATAAAAAAAAGAAGTAGTAGCCGTCTAAGTGGTCAAAAATATTCCTTCTGCCATGATTGTTATCAGTCAAAGTGCAGAGGCTTGAAACACAGGCTGTATCCTTCTCCCAAGTGGTCCAACAATTTCCCCCTCCATCCTCTGTTATACTCTTACATGGCTGGCTTTTTTTGTCCTCTCAGAACAAAGCATTGAACAAAGCTTTGTAACAGCCTGCTCTGTGCCTATGCAAATGTCTTCTGGCTGCTTGGAGTTGTGTTGAATGGGAGAGCAGAAGAGGTAAATAAGCGTGTCTGGATGAGAGGTAGAGGCCAACGGGTGAAAGAGAATGTGTAATAGACTGTTGGTCGGGTCAGCCCATGTGAACGCAAATATTTATATAAGTGATTAAAACACCCTCCCCACATCCCGCCCACTTCATTTAAATGAGGAACTAAACTGTAAAAAGATTCATCTGCTTAAGGCAAATCTGGAAAAAAAAAAAACGAAGCAGGAAGCGCCATTTGTGGGTGGAAAAGAAGAAGAGAGCAAACAAACGGTGACGTAAATCTGACTCACTCGTCTTTTGCCTTCACAATGCAAAGATTAGAGCAGCAGCCTCTTTTGGGAATGCAGATTTCATCCCTTGCTTTTCTTAGACTTTCATCCTCGCGCTGACAAATCTTTGGAATTTCACACTGTCATTGCCATTTCCTTACAGGGTCAAAATATCCAACTATATTGTTATGTCTACAGTTTTAATACAAAAAGTATATTTGAATGTTTATGTCAACATAGCCTGGATAACTAAAGAACTGATCCTGTGTGTATTTCCTGTATATAATTGAGTAGCTCTGAATTTCTTGGATCAAAAACCCTGTATTTGTGTATTTATCACAAGATACATTTATCAATCCCTTTTGTGAATTTGTTTAAACATTTATTTCCTCATCCAAAGGGCTGAATGCATTTACTCCTTCCATGTTGGTTCTTTGAGCCCTCACACAGATCAAGATCTGAGAACTTGCGAGTTCCATATTCTTCTTAACATCACTGATCTAATCAAAATTTCAGAGATCAACATACTGTGTGATATCTCCGTGTGATAGGCACAATAAATGGATTTGCAATTTTGCTTTAAACCATGACCTGCATCAATTAGTCTGAGAACCAATCAGGTTTGTCTCAGTCGTCTCCTCATCTGATAATGGTGGGGGATCCCAGGGTGCAGACACTTCAGCATGCTGCTGTCTAGATCTGTGTCCTGCTCTAATTGAAATGAGGATGTGATAACACGCTCATTATGAAGGAGCCTGGGTGATGTGGACTCATGTCAACGTCACTGCCAGGGCTTTGGATTGATGTGCTGTTGATCTGGCAGGCTTGGTTTGTTTTTCCTTTTTTTTTAGGAGACTTGGGTAATCCTGATGGCTTCCCATTTAATCTCATTGAGCATTTATAAAATAAGAAGAGGGGAGTTTCTGAGAAATGTACCTACAATGTGTATACACACAACAGTTTTCCAATATTGTAAAAAAAAATCTAGCATGTTGTGGAAGGCTTTAAATATCAATAAAATTTTATTTAATGAAAGAAACACATATATTGCAGATTAATTTGAAACGTTAACTAATTTTCTATTTTTAATCCCTTTAGAGGACACCTGGGAGTTATAGATATGCAAATAATCCCTCAGATTTTGGGCTGGTTCACCTTTGCTTGCCTGACTGCACCTTGAATCAAACACTGAGCAAATCATAGCTCTGTGATTTGTTTTAATAAAACAGCTGCATCTGTAGAGGTTAATTGGAAGGTTATCAGTTAAGGAAGCTAAGAGGGAACAATATTTGCTACTGTAGAAGCTCTACATTAAAGTGAAGGCTTTAATTTATCATACTATGTTTGATATTCATATTTAGTTCGATAGCAAAATGTAAAGAAAGGCTCCTTAAAAGGAATGGCCATTAGGACCTTTTTTTCTTTTGTACTGAATCTATAACTACACTAAAAAACAATGATTAAGAAAATCATGTTTGCACGTAGGATTTCGGAAATGAAGAGTTCAAGGAGTTAAACCTTTAAACTGCATTTGTGCACAGTCTAGAATAGTAAGTGCATTTACTTTAATGTTTTTGGGGTCTGAGATAGTGAATAATCTTTTATTTTCTGGTCTCTTCCTTCTTCTGTTTTATAAAAGAAAACTACACCTGAATAATTCTTGTTAAAACAGCTACACCTGATATAGTTAAAACAGCGACACCTGATATAGTATATCAGCTGTACATACTTTATGTCAAAAAATAATAATTGGCAATATTGTACATTCAGTTTACCATTTTACCCATCAATATTTTGGGTTTGGTGTGAGTCAACACTAAATCATTATAAAAAGAGTAGTTTAACTAGTGCTGAAGATTGTTTGTGTTTTTGTTGTTTTGATTTTTGCGAACAAAATAGGTTTTCCAAAGATTACAAAATGTGCTTTTACGATTCTGCATTGGTCAGTTTTGAAATAGTGTTGATCCAAGTTAGAGGCTACAAAAAAGTAATTAAAGCCCTGTTTTCAAATTACAAGTCGAATCAATATGCTCAGTATGTTTAAAACAACATTCTTTGGCAGCCTTCATTTCTTCAAATTTCTCCACAAGAATCAGATTTCAGGATTTAGAAGCTAATGCAGAAAATGAGGTATATTCTTGCATTTATTTCCTCCATATCCTTATTTTCTCTCATTGAAACATTCTGAAACTGAGGTTCAGAGAATTGCATGTCTCCACATTTCCTTTTTGAAGCAGGTTCTGTATACAATTAATAAAACAATGAGATGCAATATCCTCTCAAATTATGCCGCCAGTCTGTGCTGGAAGATGCAGATTAGTCATTTTGTACATTTTTACTCCAGCACGTGTAATTGAGGGTTTCTCCATCAAACAGTTTAACTCCTTTTCAAGAGTTAATATATGTGTGGAAAAAAAAAACATTTGATCCATTAGTTTTCCACAAATATTGTGAGGTTATCATGTATCAATAGATTTTCCATTCATTCTTTACCCATACACTCACTCTAAATAAGTTGTTCTATGCGTTCAAAACACTTTATGTGTTATATGTACTGTAAAACATGGTGAAAGCTTCTCAGCCAAATTCCAACCTACCAAGTTTATCAATTACTGATCTAGAGTCTGGATCTCATTCTTGTCAATTGGCCAATGTTTATACATGTTTTTGGTCCAACGCACCTGAATCAAAAGCACAGCCGTTTCAACATGCATTTCAATTCAACAGTGTCCTGCTAATGACGCACACATTTAATTCAAGCTTGTTTAACCACAATCTTTTGTTTTTTTATATAAGAGCTCATCTGGAATCTTTGTCCTATTTTACCAAACATGACTCCTATGGATATCAATCTACTGTATACCATACTTGGATCGATAAATTAAAGCCTTCCACAGTAAGAGATTCAAATTTGTTGAGCATTTTTAATTAAATTAAAATCTTGAGAAGAAAGGCCCTGATTATTTTTCACCTGTTTCCTTTAATTGACCTCTCAATCTTTTTAAATTGCCCTTTTTCATCATGGTTTTAACCACTGTAGATGATCATTTTCACCATTTGTTGTTTTGTTTTTTTTCACGTTAGCTGTCATTTCACTTAGTGTTGGCAAACAGTTGGATTTGTCATTTTGTATTTGTGGGAGTCTCCGACAAAAATCCATGCTTTTTAAAGCCATTCAGAGCTTGTGAGCGTTGATGTGTTCTTATGGAGATAATTTTTATGAAATGACATGCTTGTTGTGTTGTTAGTCGTTATTATTTACCTCTATATTTGAGGTAAATAAATCTCTTAAAAAGAGCACACTATATGTAAATTTATGTACAGAACGCACAAAATAAATAAAAGGCTTTTCCTCTCACAGTTTCCCTGCTGAGGGTCAGTATCAATGTACTAAATGCTTTTAAATGTATTGACCTTGTCTTAAACAGCTAATCTCAAATCAGCATATTTTCTTAATCATTGTTACTCTCTACATAAAAGGGACCTAAAAGTGTTGCATCATGTGGGGCTTTCACCTTGCATGGTGGCTTTTGGAATCCTCTCCTTCCGGTGGAGCTCTGGGGCTCTCATTGCCCACAGCACTGCTATAATCCTGCATTTGAAGAAGATCTGTTCAGGGATCTGGAGACAAAGCACTCCATCAGGGGTGCCAAGTGTCCGCCACCAAAGCCTCCCTCCCTAGGCTGCCCTCCAGATGGGGTTTTCTTCCAGCTGCAGAGACATCAAGGTGAGGGGGAGGGATTGCTTAGTTTGTTGGATTTGAGCTCCAGCATTGTCATAGCTCATGATGAGATCACAGGACGTGGCTAGTTTGGTGTGTTTTACAAGGTCAACATAGTGACTTATGACGTGGTTTGTTGATTTTTTTTTTTCCTCCAGCATTGCTCCACTGACCTACTTCTTTCTAATCCCTCGATGTAACTTTAATTGACTTGAAGGAGGGGCAGGGAGGGAAGAGGGGTGTGTCTGTGTGTTATAGGAGAGAGCACATGGAAAGGAGACGAGGCTGTTACATGAACACAGAGGGCTCTGGTGCAGCACAGAGTGAAGAGAGGCTTGAGAAGGATTTTGGACAGAGACCTTTATGTTACAGCCACAATGTAACTTAACAATGTTAAGTTACAACAATTACAGCGCTTTCTAATCACATCAGTACTTTGTGAAAAATTACCAATATTAAGAACCAAAAGATTTTGGGGAAAACATGAAGTTGTGAGGGCTGAAAAACGAAAGCCGGGCATATACTGTATGAGTTTATGCCCTTTTCAGTCAGATTTTCCTATAGTGCGAGAATTTTTTCGGATCGGGCCAAGTATCGGCCTCATTATGCATCCTGCGTCATGTAGTGTACGGGGCTAACAAGGGTCAATTAGCCTCTCGCAACCACCTCCCAATCAGGAATCATAAGCTCTGGCAAAAATCAAACATGTATCGAATTCAGTCGTTCCTTATAAGGTGTTCATGGGAAAACCCAGCTGATGATGCAGAGTTTCCTAGAGTTTCTATGAGCCGATTTACCAGAACCTCGAGCACTGCGCATATGCAAACAAGGGGGTTCTTCTACTTCTTCCAGACCAGCACCATTTCTCTGGTTTTTGGACCTCCATTGTCAGCAGGTAGATTGTATCACAGCATCGGGCCATACAGTGTAAGAACATGCATGATGAGCTGGGAACTTTTAAACCCTGCGGTTTCATCGTACAGTTTGAGCTGTAGTGAAAATATCGTACAATGTATGCCCGGACTAAGCCAATAGAAAGAACAGACTAAAAGAGCAGAATGATCAACTTTAGCAAAATGAGCTAACATTTCCCCATCCTTATCCAAATGCATTACAGTTAACCTTAAGGGATATTGGGGTTTTCTGTACTTCGAGAGACTCAATTGTACAAAATCCTGAGCACAAAAATTCAGTTTTAAGGTTTCTAATCAATAATAAAAGAAAAAAAATAATGTGGATTACTAAACAAGTTGCATTTGGGATAAAATATTTTTGTGTTATGTTGGATCAACAATTATGAAGGGGAAATAAAGAGAAACGTGCCTAATGTTTAATAAAACTCAATTGTGAAACAATTGTGTTTTGATAATAATGTTCCACCTCAATATATAACACTATGAAATAGTATATTGTCTGTCTATAGCCGGGCATACACTGTGTGATTTTTTTCTATCGTTGCATGCAGCTACTGCTCACACTGTACAAACATAAATCGTGCGCTGTACACTGTATGACGAAACCGCAGGGTTTCGTCGTCCGTATGTTCCGCCCGACCCTCTGATGCGATCTACCTGCTCACACTGTACGCCTAAAAACCACGTCGGACTCAGCTCTGCAGTGAGATGGAGCTGCTCTGACTCATCTATCCGGATGCCAAATCAAATAGAAGGTGAATATCAAGCTCACTAGTGTGAAACGTGCTGCCTTGGCAATTTGCACAATTTTGTGCTTAAAGCCCTAAAAAGAAAAGGCGACGACTTATTTGGACAAAGACATGGCTGAGCAAACGTGGCTACTACGGTCTGTCAATTTTACAGAAAGAATTCCATTTTACTCATTGCACCCCCACCAGGTATCTGTGAGGAAGAAGAAAAAGAAGAATCCTTGTTTGCACTTGTGCCCTGAGCAATTTTGCCCACGACGGTCGACAGAAAATAAAGCCTGTTTGATTTGAACACGATTCCTGATTGGGAGGCGGTTGTAAGAGGCTGATCACCTCTCGTTACCCCCTGTACACTAAACGATGCACGATCAGGCTGAAACTCGGCCCTATAGAAAAATTCTTGCACGACTGACTGGAATATAGCCCCAAAAATCGCACAGTGTAGGCCCAGCTTATAATGACTTCATGACTTCAGTTCTCGTTCAGCTAAGTCAATTATTGGTTAAAAAGTTATAGTTGAAAAGTCAACAAACTATTTACTAATATGAACTTCAGGTAATAACAAAGCCAGTGACGTTTATATTTTATATACCAAGATATGATACCTGCAATTAATTTAGTTAATAATAATGAAAGCAGTTCAATGAAGTTTGAACAGATTTGTGTCGAAATAGTAGCCAGTCAAAAGCAATGAGCTCTCTATTTGTCTATTCTTAAATGCAATTACCTAAAGATTGTTTTACACAAAAACACTTTTATATTATTTATGTTTCTCTTTCAATGATCAAGTCATGAATTCTAAAAAAAAAAACTAATTTCATAGCAGCAGGTACATGTGCATCCTATAACATGCTGCTTTTCTGAAAATTTTATTTTTTTGTGGGATTGATTACTGTAATCCTAATAAAAAGGTTGAAAATATCTAATTACTTCACACCAAACATTAAAGTGATTGAATTTTATCACTTTGCTACATGCTATTAGGGCCTAATCTTCACAGACTGTAACTAAGAAGAGCTTCATTGCTGGTGCAAAAAGAATAATGGGGGTGTTGCAGGTGTTCTACACATAATGATTCTCATCATTACTTATATTAATGGTAGCAATGCTATACCTGGTCTCTACAGTCTAAGCTAAAACAACATTATGAATAGATAGATTTATTGGTTCTTACCATAATGCTGTATCCCTGTTTGCATTTGGCGAGAACAGGATTTTTTCCCCTTGATATTGTGATGGGAGGCTGTGGGGAGGACTAAGTAGAACTTAGAGCCGCAGTAGATCATTATTTGATTAATACTGGTTTTTCTTCGACCACACTGAGCTGTAGCTTTACCAAAAGGCATTGCAGGATGTTCTGGTTCTATTAATTAGCTGCGTCAATTGCTACCATCTTGGTTTCTTACAGTTCTACGTTAATGCCAGCAGATGGCGCAAGCATTTGTCTATGTCTGCTATATCTGCCCGGCACTGGAATTCGATTGAGGCTCAAAAAGGAACAAATCTAAACACTATCAGGACAGATACTATGTGTATATAAACTTATTTTATTATCATCACATGGTTTTTGATATTTTTTTATAGACATATAATGTGAGAATAAACTTGAAATATTAATCATAAATCCTGGAAATGTTGACTTTGTAAGCTTTATCCCCAGACCCCTGCCTGATGGAGATTAGTCTGCTAGTCTCTGTCACATTTACAGCAAAACTAAGCTCTAATAAATATATTTTACAAGTTCTGTTTGGTAAAAAGTTATTTAAATCAGTGTAAGCCCATAATTATTTATATACATAAATATGCTTCCTACAGAGACCCTAGACAAGCACTGAGGGAAGAACACTGTGCTGTGCAAAGGTTAGGTTCCTACTTTCAGCTGCGCATGAAGGAGTCCTTTATGTTTCTTTCCTTGAATGTTCCTTTACAGGCTTCACGATAATTTAATTACCGGCTAGTGATGATGACTCACATTAGCTCAGTGGTTGTTATGATTTCTAATTTTCCCACAATTAGAATAAAATGGATGTTTGCCTAAATTGTTTTTCAGCAAGTTCAGTTTACTGCTTTTATCAGATCTTGATTGATTGATGACATTGGTTTAATATTCTTACATTTTGAGTGAGAATTATGTTGGATACTCCTGTTGTTACATCACTTAGAGAAAAACGATCATTTGATTTTTTTTCTTATGTTTTAAATAGTTTTAGAATTAAATCGTAGATTACATTTTTGTATTTAAAAAAAAAGGGCTTGAAATAATCAGAAGAAACTCAGTTAACACCTACTGTAAAGAGACCTACTTGCTGAGCTATCCTACCATCTCTTTTGATGGATTGCTGTTCCTTTACTTTTCTGGAGGAGAAGGGTGCCATCCAACATGACTGCTCCTGTCAGTCAAAACAAGTGCATTGTGCATTTGTCTTTCAGATAGTTCACCGCCACTCTTGGGGCCCCGGTTGTTCAGGAGGGGTCGAAGGTTAACTGATTTGGTGACGACTGTCTCGGGGGCTTTGATCAGGAAGCTGAGGACTCTTCGGTGTCCTTCGTAAAGTGCAGTTCTGTGTCACTAACTGACACTACTGTTTGTTTTTGTGTACTTCAGGGTCCTTTTCTATCTGTGTAACGGAGGGGGAAAAAAACACTTGCCATGTCTTATTCTTTGTTCTTAGCCTGAGTTGGAGGACCGCAGTTACTGTGAAAATGCAGTTGCAGTCTTATTTCCTGCTTCTTTGGATTCTTTTTGATTTAATGTAGTTTTTCTATTCAGTCACTGGGTCACACCTGAGCTGATGTATACATATAGACCTGATCTTAGCTCAAGGAACAGAACACACCTCATCCCTCCCATGCTTTGTACCTTGTTAGTACATAGTTATGTGACAAATGTTCCTGGTCCACGTGCCTTTTTGTTTTGCATCAGATCGGCCTGTTTGTATGACATTTGTTTGTTATTGTGGCATAGCAGGGAGGCTTGCAGTGTGCCTTTCCCCCTGCAGCTGAAACCTGTCATTTCCCCAGGGAGCGGGGGCCCAGGTTTACAGGACAGCTAAGGCAGCCCTGACAGCCTCGCTCATCTCGTTTGGAGCAAGGCATGCCTCTTTGCTGCTCGCTGGCTGGACAGGATTTGTTCCCTTCCTGCCACTTTACATCCACAAGCTCTACATTTAATTAGAATCACTTGTCATGTCTTGTATATCACCTGGGTTCTTGGTGTCAGCTGTCAGCCAAAGAAATGTGATAGTTATTCATTGCTCTGCACAAGTGTAACAGCAAGGTCACAGAACAGAATGCACCTTAAGCCAACTGTGCTTAAAGTCTTGGGGCAGGGGGGTTGTGGTGTCCAATGCTAAGACTCATCTTAATATTCATTAAACTATAACTTATATTGACCCATCTATGATCCGGTAATGAAATATACTCATAGAGATGCACATTGAAAACAGAGTGGATTTACTATGAAAAGGTCAGAATATCTTTTTTTTAAATGTAGTTAAGCCTTTATATTTTTATCATTGTATACTATATTATTATAGGGTCTACTTAGACAGACTTGTAATGTTGAAGTTTCCTGCATAAAATTTAGGCTGCAACCTTAATAGTAAAGACCAGGTTTAAAGTTTTAAACTTTAAATTTTGAGGAAAAAGTTATTTCAGGTAAATAGGCTCAAATTTGATTCAACTCTCAAGTCATTGCAGTAAATGTCCAAGTCAAATTCTCTGAACATTTAGTCAGTGTCAAGTTTAAAGTCATAAAACGAATGACTTGAGCCTAAGTTATGTGCCTCAATGACTTTGATACTGTCTTTGATATTCAATGACACATGACTATAGAAAAAAAAGAGTTAAAAGGATTAAAAACTTGCAATTGTTTCTACTTAAATGATGGTCTGTATTTATTAATAATAATAATAATAATAATAATAATAATAATAATAATAATAATAATAATAATAATAATAATAATAATAATAATAATAATGATTACGCGTCTGCAGGTTTGAAGTTTTTTAAAGTAACTTTTGGGGTTTTTTTCCTCTCCACTGCCACTGTGGCAGCTACCTGTACCAGGTTCATTTTTTCTTTTATCATTTTGCCCCTGTCACTTTAAACGGTAATGTTTTTTTTTTTCCCAGGTCCATGTCTTGTTCTCTGTCTGTCTGTCTCTTTCACCCTCTCTCTCTTTCTCTGCTTTAACAGCCTGGTTATATAACTTGGTTTTCTTTCTCTGATACCCCGGCGCTCTTGCAGTCAGCTGACAGCACCCAAATGTCTGCCTAGTAAACACACCGCCTTCTGTCTTTTTTTTCTCTCAGATTTTTTTTTTTTTCCTTTTACCACTTCCTCTTCACCCTTCCTGCTGCCTAGTCCTCAGCGATTACGGATTGATTCTCTCTGTCCCTCTACCTCCACTTCCATTGGTTGGGCTCCATATCCCCGGGCCAGTTTCCACATATTAGCACCCTAGGCTAGGGAAGAGGCGGGCAGATACGCATTGCCTGCCATGGCCCATGGATCCTGCAAGCCAGTGAAAAATGAGCTTTGCAGAAGCAATAAAATGCATCCAATTTAGAGATGAAGGCAGAAATAAATTTCTCTTTTCTGAAGTCTGAAGAAAGGGGGAAAAAAAAGCCCCTAGATAATTTCTGTTCCTTCTTTTTTATGTGAAAATTTCTTTGAAACAGCCTTCTTGTGTTGTTCATTTGAATTCATAAAATAATGATATAACCGCAATTTACTTTGCCTTTATATGTTTCAGCAGGTTATGAAAATAACCACTCTTGTCCTTGCTGATGTGTTTTGCATCTTGTTTAAAATGTAGAAAAGATATTCTGAGAAAGATACACTTATTAGGCATGATTTAGGCACATACACAACACACACACACAGAGACTCAATGCTTCCCCACCTCCCCTCTCTCTGTCTCTCATCACTACATTATCCTAAATGAACTGTCCAAGGGGCTTTAGCTCTCTGAGCTCAGTGCTGCAGAAGTCTAGGAGAATGAGAGAATGTGCGAGCTAGTTTGGGAAATGATGAAAGGAAATGTCGGGTAATGACCAAGGCCCTGCCTCTCCACTTCTCTGCTTGATCCTCAAATGTTTTCAGAATCCTTGTGGCACCTTCAGCACCACCTCTCTAAAAGAGCTCCTGGAGGACTGAAGAAGTTAGCAAAACCACTTCTTCCTACAAAGCTTGCATCAACAACGCCAGTCAATACTGTAGAGATCCCAACACTCGTTTTCCCCCTGTGGTGATGTGCAAGCCTCCCATTAGTCTACGAAGCCCTAACTCTGGGCTGAGATGTTTTTGTGGTGTGTGCCAGTGCTTTCCTGTGTATTAGTCGGCTCGCCTAAAAAAGCGGTGGAAGAGACATGAAGGTGGGGGGTTGGGGTAAAACACTCTGGAGAATTGCATCCCATTCTGTTTTTCTCCTCTCTTCTTTTTCTTTATACAAGAGATGTCTCTTCTCAGTTAAAAGGCTGTGTTTCTCAACACCATTTCAATGAGCTGACACCCCGACTGTGAGGTGTTGAAATTGGCAAAAAACATTGTCAGCGCGCAGTGTTGTGGTGCCAGGGAACTCCAAAAGTACAACATGAAAGGGCTGATTTTTTTATTATTATTTTCTTTATTTTGTGTATGTGGGATGGTACGTTACTGACAACATCGCCCCTCTTTTACTTATTGCTGACTTCACCCGAGGAGATGAATAATTTGCAAATGGGCAAACATGCTTTGTTTGTTGTACACTCTGACTGTATTTGCTTTTTATCACATTGTGTTGCTTTGTTTCAAAAGCTAAATAAGAAAAAAACAAAGCATAAGTACCGTAATAGTAGCATTTTTTTTTTTTTTAGACACACCATGGGTAGTTATGTAAATCCCATCAATGCCTCTTACTTGTATCAGTAACTGGTGGCCATTGGAAACATTGAACCTATGTTTTTAGTTTTGTGGCATGGTATACTGTAATATCCTGCTGGAAATAAACATCAGAAAGATGAGTACATTGTGGGCAAAAAGCATATAAATTATTATATCAATCTCAGTTGCCAAGGACTGTTTTGATGCAATAATTAGGGATTCTAGTCACAATTTATTGAAATATAGTTTTTTTTAACAGTATTTGGTCACTTGTATAGATTTTACTGTTTTTTGGAAATCTCTGAACGACCAGCGGGTTACTTCAAGCTATGGAAAAGGGAAAACTGATCAGAAAAAAGGAATGGTCATCATCACAGCATTTAATAACTATAATGTAATTTTATATTTTTCCCAATATGATGCTGCCACATCTATGCTATTGGTTCTTTTTTATCATAAAAAACAAGTTTGTCAATTCTACTCTGACAAGAAGGCTTTTTTGTCCAAAAAGCTCCTCCTAATGGATGCTTTATTTTTTATTATCATTTATTGTAAACCAGAGAGGATGATGTGTGTTTCTGAAAAACTCAGACCAATCCTTCTACCTCCATAAACCCATTTAAAGTAAACTTTCTCTGTCATTCTGCGGATTGGTCTATACCCATTCTACTTTCCCAAAAAGCATTAACTCACTGCCTTGTGATTGGCTTATTGTTTTTTGCTTTAAAGAACCCATTAAAAATGATTTGTGGATAAATTGGACAGTGACTGTGAAAATAAAAACTTACTTAAAAGCATTTTGTATTGTATGATGCATTCAGCCAACAGTTCTACTGCCTTGCTGCAGTGTAGCATGAGTTCATCTAAGCAGGCAGTTAGCTAAGCTCAGCTGATTAATAAATAAGCGTGCCATGGTCTTGGATCAGTGCACCTCTAATGCGCTAAGACTCTTCGCCTTGTTCCTGTTGCATCCGCTGTTTATTCTGCTCAGCATTGTAAATGCAGGGGAGGGGCGGAGTCCTGCTCTGTCTATCAGCACGTCGTAGGAATGTCTCAGCATGTAGTCATCAAATCCCGCTGTGGCACGAGCTCTGCTCACACAGCCGTATTTGTCTCTCCACATGGCCAGACGCAATTGGAAGTGAGCTCCCTGTAGCTCAGGCCCCCACCACCCCCAATTTATTTTATTTTTCCTTTCCGTCCTCCCCTCCTTTTGCTTGTGTAAATTATATAAGTGCAAGGGAAGCATTGGAGAGGTGCACAGTACAGACCTTTTCCTAACCAGGGTAGTAAGCAGTGAATATAAGCCTACCATCCCACCGTTGTGTGCCTTAGTACACTTTACCCACACCGTCTGCAATCTAAATGCATTTTTAACGTGGGGTTTCCACGGTAGCAGAGCCAGACATAGCAGATTACATGGGGTAGAAGGTTCAGCTCACTAAATGTCAGAAACTAACATCCATAAATGTGTTGTCTGTGTTCTGTGTAGCCGTTCAGGGAATTCCTCCACTACCTCTGGGCTTTAGACCTTCTCATAAAATAACTACAGAGTAGAACTTTAAAACTCAGACCTAAAAGAAGATGAACAACGAAGACCAAAAAAACACTCAACTACAAAGATCGATTGATCTTTGCTCAAGGAGCTTTTCTGCCTGTAATATGTTTCTCATATGGAAATAGATTCTTAAGTAGAATATTTTATTACAGCAAAAGCAGAGCATCAAGCATCTTCACTTGCATTGTTAGGAATATGCTCATGTTTCCTTTGAATCTTTGTGTTTCAAATGTCCCCCTTGTTCTATAAACCTAATCTTTGCTATTAAGCTTATAGCCTAAAACACTGCATGCTACTTTATCTCAATCTAGCTTTTGTAGTTTTTTTGTTTTTTTTTTCTTTGGTCTGCACACAGGAACTTCAGCAATTAAGCTAAGATTATAGAAAAACCAATGCAGTTAGAGGTAACATTGCTTACAAGATATGTTTGAAAAGTATTCTTCTTGAATGACACTAGAATAAAACAACAAAAAACAATTAGTTAGATGCACAAATTTGAATTTACCATGGGTTTCTGACATCCAGAAGCTTTTAGCATATTTCTTTCTGTATATTTGAGGACACTTAACTAATTAATTATTCAAGATAAATCCAATTTTACGGGTTTCCTATTATGGACCGAGCTTTTAGGTGTAGTCCCAAATCTTCAATAGAATTCAGAGCAAGGCATTGGGAAGGTAAATCTAGAAGCCTCATTAGTACTTTCCAAAACAAATCTGGATTTGGGTTCATTATGATGTCATTTATTTTTAGGTGTAAACCATGTGACATTAACTGCCATGGTCAAAGGAAAGGAAATTGGTTAGGATGTTCATGAATAGAAACCTAAAACCACCAAAGCTCAAGCCTATGACGAACTCCAGGAGGTCTAAGCTTTACATTGCCAGAGGTTGCTAACCATGATAATGATAAAACATTTACTTAAGATTAGAGCTAGGAGTAGCTTCCGAATTGCCCACATTGAGAAAACGGTTAAATACTCCCTTGAGAAATCTGTTGTGAAATGAGGCAAGAACAGATCAATTAGTTCACATAAGCAATAATTATGTTTATAGGAATCAGTATGGGGCAAACTGTAAACGCTTTGAAGCACAATAGTTGTGGCATCATGCTGTTGCTCTTTTTTTACAAGCAGAATGGATGGAAAAATGAAGGAGGCTCCTAATTATTCATCTTTTTTAAAGCAAAACATCTAACCCATAAACCTTGCACACAATTGAAGAGTTTGATGGTTCCAAACAGACTTTACAACTCGGCTAAAGGTTAAATATTAAGCTTCCAATGTTCAAGAGTCCTCAAAGTGTCTAAATAATTGAGCTGATCAATTCACCATGTTGTATTAAATCAAACATTGTGACTATTTTGTTGTATGATAGTAAAGTGGAATCTGGCAAGACAATTACAACCAAAAAGTTTTATTAACAAAAAATTAAACTTGCTAAAATACAAAGGATGAAATATATTTATTTTGGTGGTCAAAACATGAACCAAGAATAAAACTTAAAAATTACTGAATATAAAGCATCAAATGTAACAAAGACAGTAATAACCCTTAGAAATGTGTGATTTACTTGTACTGCTTTTTTTTTATTGTTTTTTTTTCTTTCTTTATATATATATATATATATATATATATATATATATATATATATATATATATATATCGAACCTGGTAATAATTATAAAATCTGGTGAAAACATTTAAACACGTTTTTAAGATGAATTTGTTTTATTAGCACTTAAAAAAACACAACAAAGGTGTACAATTTGTGTCATTCATGTTCATGCAAGTGTACACAACAGCTGCAATTCAGGTGTTGGATACAAGTATTGGATGAAGTCCAAAGTCTGCTCTGCATCTGATGGCCAGCTTTAACAGTTGCTCCGCTGTATCTCTGTAGATTGAAAGAGAGGTCAGCGGCATTTATGTCCTCCTGCTCATCCCTGTGGTCTGTTAAACAGCACGAGATGCTAAGTATGTCCTATCTGCCAGCCGGTAATCAATAGGCACTCTTCACGCGGCGCTGAGTTTGTCTGGCCTCTGATGAGTAATTAAAGAGAACGCTTGCTGCACACAGTCATAATGACTAATGTTGTTTAAGCAATGCCTCTTGAGGACAAATCAATACTTCTTATTTCTCTCATCTTCTCATTTACACTCTCCACCCGCCTCTACTATTTTTGCTGCATGTTGTGCGTGTCTGTGTTTATGAAGGCAGACATCCTCCTTAGTGCTTGTAGGTCACTATGTCAGTGTGCCATGGCAATGACGCTTACACATTTTGACAGCCCAAGAGAGAAAAACAAAACACAGAGAAAAAAAAAAAGTAAACAAACAATAACTTATCTAACAGTAATGTGCAGATTTATCCTGTGTCTATATTTGGGGAATATTTGTTCTATGGGGTACTTATGGTGTATAAAATAAAATTGCATGTATCAGTTCGGACTGTATGCTCTATTATCTCGAACAGAAGATACAATGGTAAGAGAGAATTACCATGCGTGGAAATGAGGCATAGTGAGTAACAGCTACATACAGTAGCACCTTTGTACCATATTAAATTCTCATAATTGAATAAAACATGGACGTGCTCTGAACATCCCCTGAAAGGAAAGCGGTAGTCACTAAAGCATAGAAAGAGCACTCAGTAAAGAATTGCAAATGAATAAGTGATGAGGAACAAACGAAGTGTGGTATGGGAGAAATAGGGAGTGATTTACTCTATAAAGATACTCAAGACGAAGGTGAGTGAATGGTAAAGGAAAATAAATCGTATAAAGCATGGTTGTTTTAAAATGCCTGATCTAATTTCCTGTTGATTTTAAACACCAGATTTTTCAAAAGTATCTTATATATATGACCAAGAAAAAATTCTTAGCTGACAATTTTTGAGTTTCAAAGACACAGAAGGGAGGAAGGAAGAGAGAGGAGGAAGGAAAGCTTGGAAAGGAGCTACTCTGAGATATGCTAAAGGCCCTTGGCAGCATTAGTGAAAGGCCTGGGAGGTTAGGAAACATCAAATCAATGCATTGTAATGTGAATTGACTGCTGACTTTGATCATCTGCCTTGGGAGTGCTTTAGCATTGAGTGCTGTCACAGTGGCTGGGTTAAGCAAATATGGCATGGGTCTGAAATGGAGGGAAAGAGACGGGTTCAAATGAGAGTGAGAAAAATGGAATGTATTGCACCCAACTGTCAAAAAGGAATAATAGGTATATTAAAATTCTATGGGTTCTTGGTAAATAGCATAGTGATGATGATACACATGATTAAATATAGTTGTAGATTTGAAATGTGAGAGGAGTGAAATTCGGTTTGGATTCTTTTGTCCACACTTTGTTAAAAGAAAAAAAGTTGGTGATATATAGAAATTCATCACAAACAAAAATAACATCAGTAGTATTGTATTTTATCAGTTATAGAAGTGGAAGTAGTATTAGTAACTAGAAAAGCTCTCAGAGAATGCAGACCTCCGTCAAGCAGCAAATTTTGCCCCAAATTGCTAATGATCTGTATTATTACTAAATTTAAAGGAATCTTTCCTTGGCATGAGGCACACCTCTGGTAACAAAAAATGTACATAAACTCTGTTTGTAGTGAGTTAAGTCTCAGTGACCAGTACCAAAAAATACAACCTCTAAAATGTGTAATATTTACAGATAAATTTTTTGAAGATTTTTAAGATCTTAATTTCAATTAAATAACGTTGGTCGTCTTACTAGAGGAATTTGTCACAGATCAGAACAGAGGACCAAGTATTCAGGCAAGACAGAATGTGGGATTACTCAAAGAGTGTTCATTAAGAACTGGAGGATCAGAGTAGCATCAGCTAGGTTGTCTATCACAGGGAAACTCTGCAGGAACAAAACAACGGTTAGTGACCACGTAAATCTAAAGGAGGCAGATTATAAACGTGAGTAACTAACCTGGTTTACAAGTTCCGTCCATGCCCGGAGAATAAGGTAGGATCCAGCCAACAGGATGTTGCGGGTGCCATCCAGAGAGCTGCAGATGTTGCAGCCCTGCAGAAAGGAGAATAAGCAGGAGTCCGAAGACAGGTCAGGCAAACAGATAAGAACAGGAACAGGCAAACTCAACAGTCCAGGAAATCCAAAGGCAGGTCAGGCAAACAGGACAAGAACAGGCAGGCTCAGAGGTTGAGGAGTCCAAAGACTGTTCAGGCGAAAAATTCCGATGAGAACAGGCAGGCTCAGTGGTTGAGAAGCAGAACAGGTCAGGATCAGTAAATCAGAAACACCAAGGTACACTCAAAACACTCTCACCACTAGCTAGAGAGAACAAGAATAATCTGGCACTGATGACTGGATGCATACAGCTTAAATAGTGGCAGGAGTAGGTGGATCAGCTGAGAGGCCATGGCCCGAAGGGATCTGTTTTGCTTTTACAGACACTAAGCAACTTTAAGGAGAGTGGCAGTAGCTCTGCCAAACACACTACAAATGTGTAGACTGCTTCACAGCATATGTCACTTCTTCCTTTTCCCATTTATTATAAAGAAGTTGATGCAACTGAATTTCCCTGAGAGACGGTATATTCAGTACTTGAGTTGAGGGGAGATGAGGGGGATGGCAATCCCCCTTCTTAAAAAAAAATCCCTTTTTAAATGACCATCCCCCCATACCCCTGTGACATTTTATTACTGAATGTGTACCATTTCTACTATATTATAACAGTAATGGCAATTATTGCCCTTTCAACATTTGGGGGGCTGTGGGGTTACGAGTAGCCTGAGCAAAATAAATAAAATCAAAGAAGTGGCCTACCATGAATATGAGGCTAATCCCAGTAGGAGATTTGTCCTCTGCATTCGTCCCTAACTGTGTAGGGGCAGTGATAGCCATGCCAGTCCAGGGACTGACTCCAGTTCTACTGTAAGGTGCCTTGGTCAAGGTCAATGACTGGCGTACCTAACATGTAACAACCATACCATGCATATTGATCTATGTTAATAGACTATATTAATTAGGTTATGTGTTCTTTCAAAAATTACACCATCCCCTTTCTTTTTTTTTTTTTTTTTACAACTAGACTACTGGCTATATTCGTGCAAATTGTGCAGGCTTGATATTCAGGCAATGTGACACCTTCCTGCTGGGATCTATACGTATCAAACGTAACCTTATTTTTTTTTTCAGTTTTAAGGCTGTTAAGCTAACTTATTTAGCATTAGCTGCACAGCACCCAACTTGTGTTTTCATTTTTCCTTTTGCCTCTACTCAAAATATATACCTGTTTTGCCCCTGTATGCCTTTCAAAAATCCAAAATAAACATACATTAAAGACTTGCTGCTCCTTGAATGTTCAAATGTCCCATCCATCCATCCATCCATCCATCCATCCATCCATCCATCCATCCATCCATCCATCCATCCATCCATCCATCCATCCATCCATCCATCTATCTTCCCCTGCTTTACCCATCATGTGCTGGGTGGGGCTGTGTCATATCTCTATCAGTTTATGGGCGAAAGGTGTGGTCGCCCATCTGTCAAAAGTCAAGGTTACTTTTCACTGCTCTCTGTAAATCATAGGTGGCACTAAGTTGTTGGACATATTCACATTCCTGAGTTGCGAAAAGCATTGTAACCAAGCATCTTTTTTTTAAGCAATGGTAAAAGGTATCAACCGTCTGATCATGTTTTAAAATGTGTAGACATGTATTTGTAGACCTGTTGTTTATTTTGCCAGTAAAAACTGCAGTAGTCAGAAAAAAGAAAAAAAAAAATTTAGCCCATGTAGAGTTAACTGTATTGCTTCAAGGACAGCTGAACTCCTCCACTCGGGGCTCTCCTCCAAAATGATGGGTCAGCCATGCTTAGTGTCAAAAGCTGCTGATACCCCAGCTCTGAAAGTGGAAATGCTCTTAAGCCTTTCTCATATAATGGAGTGGCCAGTCTAATCTTGCCCTTTCTGAGTAAGAGCAGGTAAGGAGTGTTTACCACAGTGCTCTTACTCTTTGCTTTTGCACGGTAGCATCCAGATTACAGTGTGGTGCAACAGAGGTGCACCATCCTGGCATCCTTTTTCCCACACTTGCTTGTCATTTTATATCCATCCATCTCTTTTCTGTCACGTATACCTCAAGTGGGGTAGTGCGGGATGCTGGTGCCTTTCTCCAGCTGTCTATGGGCGAGAGGCAGGGTACACCCTGGACAGGTTGCCAGTCTATCGCAGAGCAACACAGAAACAAAGAGGACAATCAACCATTCACACACACACTCACACCTAAGGAGAATTTAGAGAAGCTAATTAACCTAACAGTCATGTTTTTGGACTGTGGGAGGAAGCCGGAGTACCCGGAGAGAACCCACGCATGCAGAGGGAGACATGTAAACTCCCTGCAGAAAGACCTCGGGCCGGGAATCGAACCCAGAACTTTCTTACCCACTGCACCACTGAGCAGCCATCATTTTATATATTTAGGTACACTAAATATACTGCTAGCTGCATTTGTGTTGACATAAACGTCTTGTTGATCAATCAGAGGTTAAAGAATAGTATGTGATAGTATCCATCACAGCAACATGTCTTGAGACAGATACAGCAGCTCAAGTCTACAACAGTTACTAAACCTGTGTAAACTGATAAAGTAAGAATGAGATATCTTAGGCGAAGAGCCTAACAGACAAATGCTGTGTGGTTAAACCACTGTGACAAAGAAAATAAGAGGGAGAGGGAGATTCCTTGAGTCAAGCCGGTGCAGCAGAGAAAAGCCCAAAACCTCTTGTCACTGTGGTGAAAGAATAGCAAGACGACCCATAGGTATTGGGCTGCTAGGTGCATCTCCTAACAAGCTGACTGTTCAAAGGGTTTTTAGTGCTCTAGAGAACATGAAAGGCATGTTTAAAAATTTAAAAGCCCGATCTGTTCCAGTGCTGTGGAGCGGCAGAGGGAAGCAGATTTTTACGTCGCCAAAATTCCCTGGTTGCTTGCTTTGTAAATTAATTAAGATGTTTATGACAGCTGCTTGCACCTAATGGAATGCTTATAGAGTATGCTATTAATTATTACTGCCGGCCAAAGAGGCAAGGCTTTTATATTGCTGAGAATGTATGGCTGTAGTTGCATTATAGCTGTGGTTCCAGAGTCCACTCCTCTCTTTGTATCATTAGCCTCTGCACATATAGAAATGGACACATTTTATGTATATATATTCTAGGTGTAAACCCACATCTCAGTACACAAAGCTGCTGGAAATTTTAATGCATATTTAAAAATGCATAGATTAAGTAGATGAACATTCCAGTTTTCATATGCTTAAGCAGTAACAAAGCTTATCATCTGCATTTCTTCCATTAACCCAGCAGGCTACATTTTTTAATACTAGTCCAGATATTTTTTAGTGGCATTTTTTGCTGTGAACTGTAACTGACCCTACATTCATTGCAGCAGTTTTCTCCCCTGCTGCTAACTTGGCTTCTGACTGAAAAAATACTTCATCCTTTTAGTACGGTACATAGTGAACAAGATCAGACTCCAGTCTGAGGGTTTAGATGCTAATAATTTGATCATAGCTCATTTTCACAACTTCTTAAATTATAATATTATTTTTTGCAGCATAAAAATGCTTTTTATAAGCAATGCAAAATGCCAATTCTGTTAATTGAAATTAGTATTTTTATTTTTTTAAATAGTGTAGATTGATAAATTGGATGGAACATCTCTACCCTCTTATATAAGTTTCTGTGTCTTTAATGTAATTTTAATGTTGGATGTTGTAATAAATTCTAAGGTAAGTCTGATGGACTCCTCCATTCTATTAAGTTAACAATTCTTAGTGTAAGGGTTAGGAGGGAGTTTTCTATGTGGACTGAACAGATTAAAAAATAAATAAATAAAGCAATAAATAGATAAATATATTTCTTTAAACTTTTATGGCTTATGAATGCATTGCAGAATTAATGAACTTTTTAAATTTAAAACTCATTGTCTACTACTAGTGTTCATAATTTCTTTAGACAAAAAAAAATATATATAACATAATAATATCTTTTATTCATATAGTCTGTCGAAGTAGATGCATAAAGTAAAAAAAATATGTTATCTATCATGTTTTGCACACCGATGTTGAGGTACGGGATTTCTTTTTATATCTATCTACTGACAATTTGTCCTACCAGCTGTTCATGTAGTCATAGGTTATATTGTACCAAAACCTGACAAGACAATATCTCTGGAAGTGTACTTAAATGGCTGCTAAAAATGCCTTTTGATATGAGGGCTCTCAAGTTTAGCTCCTAATATGTTATTTAAAAGATAAGCATACAGACTTTATGGCTTTACATCACAGCCGAAACATCAGTATAGGAGCTAAGTCTGGAATCAAGATACTCCGGTCGGACAAACAAAAGGCTCAGCTCAACTCCCACGTTGCAGCATGTGGTGTAGATTTGTATCTCTCAATCCCCTCAGAAGTGAGGCATCATGTCGCTGCTCTGCAGAGCTTCATCCCACTTTATTCTCTGATTAGGTTCACATAGAGATGCAGCAGGGAGGGAGGAGGCAACAAACTGAAGAACCCTCCACCTTTATCACAAGGGGCACAGTGTAAAGCATTTGTTGTCTTTCGCCAACCTATTTATATTCTGCTCATTAGGAATTCTTATGGGTAAAGTTCTTTGTTGTTTGAACTTTAAAAAAGGTGGAAACTGTGATCTCTGTAGTATTTACCATGGTCCAAATCAGAGCATCTCCTGTTATTAAATGTTTGTAATTACAGGGTATCCTTGCTCTAAGGAGGGGACTGGAAAAAAATTAGTGGTTCCATGGATGAAATCCTTACAAATGGGACTCTGATATAGACAGAGCATGGCAATACTTAAAAAGGTTGCAAGTTTTAATTCTGAAATACATAAAAAATCGATGCATTGCTAGTGCAGACCATAGCTGTACTGAATCACAGTAGTAGTGCAATTGCTAGTCTGCCTCTGCCTCTCCTTCAGTAATATCTTCCAGTGCCTGAAGTGCCTTCATTCCATGCTCTCTGATTCTGTTCGTTAATGCAGAGAAGCAAAACCGACAAGTCTGATATTAATTAGTGGACTGACAGACATGTAATTCATCTCCAAGGAAGTTTTCATTACATGCGAGGCTTCAGAGGGGCAGTTTGCCTTATTGGCAAGTGCTTAGACCAGACCTAATGGGGCTGCAGCTTCCTCCCTTCTGAGCAATTACAGCCAAGTCCTTATCAGCTGAGCCACGAGTCCACTGTTATGGGACCTTCACTTCCAACACACTCTCATACAGTGATCCTTTCCCATAGGCCCATGTTCATTACACCAGTCGTCTGTACTGTGGTCTCATGCACGGGAAATGAGACTGTATGAGTGATGATAATGACAGGTTTCCTGCATATTTTGAGTCAGCCTTTAAAGTAGGAATATTGGCTGATATTAGTTTGTCAGCAAATCTCTTGTCCACTTTTCTCCTTAGTGATTAAGAAGCAAAAATGAAGATAGTCACAAACAGTAAACCTGATCTAATCCATAATTGTACATATCCATTTTAGAAAATATAAAAACTAGAACAAATGGAGTCAAAAGTAGTGACCACTTTTGTTTCCTGAAGCACAAATGATTCAACTTCAGTTTGTTTTCATGAATATAAAATTCCCATTAATGTTAGGTTGAAACATTTTTTATTCATTTTCATGTCATTTTTATTTACTTTTTCAGAACGAACTCTGGACTTCTACTTCAATTGTCTGTTTGGTTGGTAATAGAAAATCATATCTGAGCAATGTTTAATCAGTTTACAACAATTATGTTAAAATTTTGGAACATTTTGCTTTTTTCTTCACATAAACAAGAAACTTTTTATGCTTTTCTATGATGCAATGTTCAAATAATGTTTTCTATTTTTTTAGGGGAGGGAATTTGGACAGATTAAAATTGAAAAAAAAATGTCGATGTAAGTGCTGTAAAACACATGGTTTTAATTCAGATTCTGACTCCATTCATCCTTTTTTTTCTTAAACAGTGTAAATAAAAGGATCAGCTTTTGCAAATATACAAAAAAAAAAACCTTAAGAGTTACTTATTTGTACAGAGACTGCAGTGACTTTATCTTTTGAGGGTGCACAATAGAGTGACATGTACAACCTTCATAACTTAAGCATATACAATAAATTTTTAGCCCAGGTGGAATTACCACTCAGGGGATTCGACACAACAGGAGGGTTCAAAAGTTTTATTGAGAACTGCAAAAGAGAGACTGTGAGCAACCTCCAGCAAAAGGATTAGGATCCTCTAAAGATAGAGAACAAGGTTACTGACGGGTCATACGGAGATGGATCTCAGATTGTGGGATCAGTATTTTGTTCAGAACTGTGAAGAAAGGAGTAGAAGAGAGGTTCCGTGGGGAAGGAGTGAATCGTTAACCCAGGCACAAAAACTAGTTCAAAACTGTGGGGTAAAAACAGGCTAACGGATCCAGGGGAGAACCAAGAGGCAAAAGTCAGGAGGCAGAGATCTGCAAGAAGGAGATTGTCTGGCATGGGAACGGCAGGAACAAGGAATCCATGGCACAGAAGAGAAGTTGAGATAAGGCAGCAGGCAAGAAATGCTGGACATCTACTCACAATATGGTTTAAGATAATTTGGTAGCAGTAACTGGTTTGAGGGCAGGTAAAATTGGCAGGGAGCAGGTGGTAAGCAATAGAACTGATAAGAAGAGGCAGAGCTGCACAGGTGGAAAGATGAATGAATCATAATGCTGACAGAAGTAGAGCTGGATGTAAACAAAACAGTTACTTTACCAAGATCATGACACCAGGGGAGTTTTAGGATCTTGGTATAATTTTAATCTATGGGAGAAAGGTTATGTGGACCATTCCAGAAAGAGACAACCTCATTGTTGACCCCAGGACTATGAAATAGAAATGCTGTTGATCGAATGTTAGTGTTAATCGAAAGTTAATGTTCAAATATAACTAAGATGCTCCTATGCAGGATGGAGATTACCAAAAATGTTTTGAAAAGAGAAAATATAGATAAGTTTGAAAAATGTTATATTGTCACTATACAAAACAGATGTAGGACATTTCTCCTGTATAAAGTTGTATAACTAAGGACAGGGTGGTGCGGCCATGCTTTTCAACTCCATCACAGTGGTAAAAGCCAAGGTGCTGTGTTAAAAATATTTGTTTGTCCAAAAAGGTGCAGCCTGTAAGGACAAAAGATGCCATATGGATGTGTGGCGTGTGTCTATGAGCTTCACCAAGCACATTCAAAAGAGCATGAGAGAACAACAACAATAAGAAGAAACAATGTCAGTAACAGAAACCTCACTGTTTTTCGCCTTTTACCTATAGTACCTACTGTAGTCGTACAATATAATTACATTCACCACTGTTATTGTAGTTTTTCTTGTTTTGTATCCCTGCACACAGACATTTTAGTAATGAGTATTAATATAGCCTTGTTATAAACCCCATTTAGAGTATAGACAGATGTAGTGTTAATGAACTCATTGAGTCTTGGCCATTATACAATGGAGTGGGTTCTTGGCTCTCAGCCAAGTAAACCTGCGCAGCAATTTCTTACCAATAAAAATATTTATCAGTGTTCCCTGTAGTACAGTTAAAATCCTGTCAGAGTCTTAACTCTTATTCTCAGCCATGCCTGCTGTTTTTGCCCCTGCTGAGCCATGTCAGTTCCTCTGCTCTGCTTTATAATTCACCAAGTATCAACGTGGACCCACCTGGAGACGCTGAGGCCCTGCAACGTAGATTTGCTCCTTGGAGGATGTTGATCGTGAACCTTGGGGTCATTTGTAAGGGGGTGAAGTCCATGTGACATGAAACCTCGAGACAGTCAGGGCTTCTATGATTTCAGGGTCACCCTGATAATGTCATTCTTCCATTGGGACCCTCTACTTTCCTGCTTCTGCCTCACCAAGGCATGGTTAGTTGTATTTTTCCTGACCTTTCTACTTTTGTCTTCTCAAAGACAGTTGTGATGTCCTCTAAAACTAATTTGGATGTATATCTTCTATTTGGAGACAATTCCGTAGCGATGCATTGAAGTAACCTGTAGAGTCTCAGAGTGGTTGCTTTTAGTTAAAACCAATTAGAAATGACCAGAAATAACAGCGCCTGGAGACAAAGAAGTCATTTTTCTTTGAGCATCCCCGGAGAGTTGGCCTCTCCATGGATTAAGTGTTTTAGCATATTAGGGGGCAGCTGATTAGAATCGCTGTGCCTTTTTAATCGTTACATTTTTGCATCTCTAGTTTATAGCCACCTAATAGCAAGGACTAATTGTGTCACAGACATATTTTTTTCTATGACATTGTATATAAAAAAAAAAAAACTGGCCCATACAAAGAGCCAACAGATCCTGTTATCGGTTTACCTTACATATCCCATGTCTTTTAATGATCTATTCTAACTCTTTCATGATGAGTTAGATTTTACTGCAGTTAAGAGTCAATTTAGTATCTGGTTAAATTTAAAAAGTCCTACCCCTGTTTACAGAGAAGCATCAGCATCAGTTGCTGTCTTTTGGGATGAAGCACTAATTTTAAACAACCAATTGTGAGAAAACAACTTTTTTTATGTGTGACAAGCTTTGACTTAACCTATGCTGAAAGTGACAATAAGATGATGCTTCAAAGTAGATACTGTTGCACACAAGTTCTATGATCAGCCTGTTAATGTGCAAGATTTCCAGCAGCTCTAGTTTCAAGCAGCTTTATATTGCTACAGGGAAACGTAACATTTATTACAAGTAGAAACAAGAAGAATATACTTACCATTAACACGTGTGGACAAAATTGTTGGTGCCCCTTGTTTAATAATAAAAAAAGCAATCATCAATGGTCACAGAAATAACTTGAATCTGACTAGTAATAATAAATAAAAATTTACTAAATATAAAGTAAATTCAGACATTGCTTTTTAAACACGCTTATACTGAATGATAAAAAATGTACAAAACAGGCCAGGACAAAAGTTCTTGTATCCTTCAGTTAATATTTTGTTGCACAACATTTTGAGGCAATAACTGCAATGAAATGGTTCCTGTAACGGTCAGTGAGATTTCTGCACCCCTCATCCCCCATTTTGGTCCACTCCAAATGAGCAAACTGCCACTTTTCAGACTGCATGTTTTAGCTCCTTCCAAAGATGCTCAATAGCATTTAGGTCAGGGCTTTTATAGGGCCTCTTCAGAATAGTCCAATGTTTTCTTAGCTTAGTGTTCTTAGCTGTATATTTTGGGTTATTATCCTGTTGCAAGACCCACGCCCTTCGACGGAGACCAAACTCTCTGACACTGGGCTGCACAGTTTTCTCTAGAATCCCCTGATATCCTTGAGATTACAGTGTGCCTTGCGAAGACTCCCTGTGCCAAATGAAGGAAAGCAGTCCCAGAACATAACAGACCCTCCTCCATGTTTTACAACAGAAACATGGAGCTGTTCTTTTCTTGATATGCCTTATTTTCCTATCTGTGAACATGTTGCTGATTTGTCTTAGCAAAAGTTCATTGTTTGTCTTATCTGTCCATAGGACATTCTCCTTGAAGCTTTTTGGCTTTTCAACATGTAATTTGGCCAGTCTGATTTTTTAGCATTTGAATGCTTATTATAATATTTACAAATCAATGCAAACTTTAAAACACATTTTACCACACAGCCAAAATGAATAACCCACCATTTTGTGTCTATAGTAGTGTCAATAGACTGATTACGCTGCAAAAACGATCCAGAAATAAGTCTAAAATAAAGTGTATTAGCCCTAATTTGAGCACGTAAATAAGATTATTTGCATATGGAATGACCATTTTACTCTTAAAATAAGAAAATTAGAAAATATGCTACTTATTTAAATGTAAATTTTCTTGTTCCATTGGTAAATTACATCACTTACTTCCTTAGTTCAAGAAAAAAAAAATGCAGTTATTTAAAAAATAACTGGCTAATTGTAATAATAACTAAATGCCTTTATGAGATTTTTCAGGTTTAGAAATTTTTGATAAAATCCTGCAATGTGAACCCGGACAGTGTATCTCTAACAACCTTCAGTCTAGCTTAAAAAAACATTGGTTACTGTCTACATGTTCTATTTCCTAATCTAAGAGGCCTTATTAACCAATTAAGCGTTGCATGTGTGTGCAGTTAGCATTCCCAAGGCCTGTATCAGTGACCCATAACTAGAGTGGGTGTATAGCAAGTCAGGATCAACACTGGTTCTTCCCTGAATTGGGACTGGTTATGTCCTTGTGTGCGGTGGGCGTGCAGTGATAGCATGTGGAGCAGGCGGCGGGAAGCAAGCCTCCCCTGTCTCCCCAGACTGAACAGTGAATGAGGATAAGTGAGGAGCGCCAGTCAATGAATCAAGCAGCAGGAAGGGAGCTGCCAGGGGGAGAGTGTGACGTCCCCACGGGAGAGGCCTCGCATTAGGAACTTCCTCGTCTGTGTGTTTCTGGCACAGGTTAAATGGATCGCTCCCATTAGCGTGCTGAGAGGACAGCTCCATTATATGAAGGAGACTGTAACTTTGAATGTCACGGTGCAACAACCCCAGAGCACGCATCGTCTACCAGGGAGGCAGGATGACAATAACCATCCATGATAATCATTCCCTGTCAGGCTTTAAGGAACCTGAAATTATGACGTACAGCCTGCCGTGGGCCTCAGACTTCATTACAGCGCTGTCACTTTGAGGTGTCTGAGATGGCATTGCGCTTCACAGCCGGCTGCAGCAATGTGACTTGCAAACCTCACTTTAACTCTCCTCCAGTCTAAGTGGCATGTTTACAGGATGTGTATACCCCCACCCACTCCATCCCTGTAGCTGGATGTGGTAGAGGTTAACCTAAAGTTGCCTGCATAGTACTTCTCTTCCCTCATTTCTCATGACAATACTTGCTGAATTGTTCACACATACAAGAGAGAATATAACTGATCAAAGGCCATGCAATGACAGCTAGCCCTCCCTCCTCTGTGACAAAATTAAAATGCAGAGTTTAGTATTCAGCTTCAACTTCATAAAGACCATATGTAGTTTTGTATTAGTGCCCAAGATGTGCACATATTAATAAGAGGCATTTCGTAAGATATAAACATGTTTATGGCAGCTTGTTTGTCAGCAAAGGAGAGCTTCACCTCCAGAATGACCCCTGAACCTGTCATCCAGTGGGGAAGACGGGATTTGGCAGGCATTGCCAATGTCACTGCCCAGAGCAGACTCCTTCTTTCTCACCGCCTGACTCATTCATTGGCTTTTGTGGCCTCCTCTCCTTGCCACCTCCAATCAGGGAAATCTGAATGACACATAGGGGGTGAAGTCGGCGTTTTTACCACGCCTCCTGCTCTTTCCAACCTGTATGGCAACAGGCTAGATGATATTTCCTGTAGAAATGCAATGCAATTAACTTTGTGCCCCTGTAAAGATCAGTCAGCACTTTCTGTACAATATGATTCTAGAATGTTGCAACACCTATGCTGCTCCAGCAGATTACAAAAAATTAACAATTTGTACTTTAGAATTTTTGTTATTCACATCTGAAACTCCTACTGTTGGTACAAACATTTGGCTCTTTCAAAACCTTTCCTTCTTTTATTTCTTCAAAAGGAAAATGTAAGTATTGTATATAATTACTTTGTGGTTAGTGTATTTTAATGAATTTTCTAAACCAATTTATATCAATATACCAAAATAAAAATAATACTGATGCCTGGTTATGTTTACCGGTAATTAGATTTAAACAATAGTTCTAAAGTAAAAGAAATTAACTTTAGATCTCCATATTCTAAATTGTTGGTATGTAAATTACCAATGTTGATATTGATAATTGTTTTGATAGTATCTATTCAGCCACCCCCTTTTTAAAAAATATCATGCAACATACTATAAAGCATGAAATAAAGATATTGTCATTATTAAGTGCTCTATGGTTTCCTTAAGGCACTTTTGTGTTGTTTATTATCTTATTCATATTATATTGCAGTCTGCTGTGACGCCTTAGAGCCTACACTGCAAAAAATGTAAATCTAATTAAAATAAGTGCATTTTTTCTTGAAATGGGGGGGTAAGTGAGAGATTTTGCCAGTGAAACGAGACAATTTACACTTAAAATAAGAAAAAAGAACTGCATTGTCTTATTTCAAGTGCATATTATGTAATTAACTTACTCTAAGAGTAAAAATACTCATTCCATTGGCAAACAATCTTATTTTCCTGCTTTAAATTAAGAGTAACTTCACTTAATTTAAGAGATTTTCAATTATTTCTAGATAAATTTTGCAGTGTAAAGCCTTGGTGGGCATTAATAATGTCAGAGTATCTTGTAAAATTGTTGTTTTAAGGAGTAAAGCAGATTTTATCTTAGCCTGAATTTTATTGTTCTGTTTTAATATCAATGGATTCATTATTTGTGAATATATATATATATATATATATATATATATATATATATATATATATATATATATATATATATATATATCAACATTGGCTCTTTCATTCTAGGGAATTTAAATGAAAGACGAGTAATTCTCTAACAGGTAGGAGGAGCAAGTGACTGTGAGTGTGGTCTCTGTGGCTAACGATGGGCAACAACATTTGAACTGTATATGCTGTTCACACAAATGTTGATTTCCTCTATGATAAAAACATTTCATAAAGTGAATGGATGGTAACGGTTGTTGGATCTCTCATCAGGCATTGATTTATAGTGTCAATGCAAAGTTTCCTAATTCTTAAATGTAAAGTGAGATTTATTTTTATTTGTTTGTTTTTTTATGCTTTTGCACATTTACACCTGAAATGGATACAAACCTTTTTTTAAACGGCTGAGGGTTTTTTTGCTGGTTTGTTTTTGTTTGTTTTTTTGAGATTACAAGAGGCCGACAAAAATCCAGGAAAACACAGTCTATTTCTGTGTAATTCAGTAACCACTACACACACCAGCTGTGGTCTAAAAAAAAAAAAGTCCTACCTTGAAACAGAAACCGTTACAGTTTTTTTTCTTCTGTCTTGTTGTGCACCATATAGACACAGCTCGTCGTTAGTTCAACATCAGATCAAAATGAATTCCATGTCATTTCACTAAGGTGTTGATTTTAGTTTATGTTTTCTTTGCATAAAGCTAAAGTTGAACCAAGCTGAAGTTTTTTTTGCCTGGAGCACAAGAACAATGTCGGAGCTGCATCAAAGACTGACAGCCCCTAGGTGACTCTCAAGCCCCCCGCCCCCACCTTCAACACACACAGATTCTTATTTTCATCACTTATGGGGACATTTCAGTGATTTAATTTCATTTTATATTGCCTAACCCCAACACGTACCCTAACCCCAACCTGAACTGAAATCACACTTTAGTCCTCAAAGAAGAGAACTTTACCATATGAGGAAAAGGTTTTTGGTCCCCATAAGGACATAGGTCCCTATTACATGACTGTAAAAACAGATAAAAGTCCCCACACCATGATAATAACAAGTCCACACACTCCTCTTTTCTGCCTTGTGGAGTTGATATAATTTGTAGGTTTGTGCTATGTCCATAAAAGACTGAAGGGCTTATTTGTTTTCCCCCTCGTTGCTCTTTGACTTGCTTCCCCTTCCTACATGTTTGAAGCATCGTTATCTATGGCCAGACGCCTTTTTTTTCTCTTCCTGTTCTTCTGCGAGTTATTGAATCATGTCAAAATGCTGTCCCCTGAGTTTCAAATGCAGGCTGTAGAAAAAATTAGCCATTGCTTCCGCATGACAAGTGGGATCTATTATTGTGCTCTCTGTCCTGCATAGCATGAGTGTGCAACAGGGCCGTGGGGGACTTTGGTTAGCTCGGCGTTTGTCTGTGCCAGACTCCTGAGGCGTTAGACCGATGTTTCAGACAGGAGGAGTCACAGTACGATCTAAAGCAGCTGCTCAATGGGTCGACCCCCAAAAGACGTTATTATTAATATATCATTTAAGGTTTTTATTTTTATCCAAAGTTCTGAACACTGACGGATATTTACCACTGCATAACCTGGCATAAGAAAAGGCTACGCCTGACATGTGCTTTCAGATACAATATTTTTACACTTGTCATTTTTTATTTTTTCTATAGATTGTATGGATTTGTGGATTTATGGACACTTCGGTCAAAGTGCCTTCACTCCCCTTAGGCACTGAAGATTACTCATTTTCCCCGGCCTAATCAGTAGGCAGTGCATTAGTATTCCAAATGTTGTTTGTTTTTTATTTAAATTTCCTCTTTTGCTTGGAAATTATACTCATAACCACCTTGTGACAGTTTTTGATATAGCAAAAACCTTAACTGACAAACTAGCCAGCACACATACAGAGCCTGATCTTCACAGAATCAAAATAAAAGATGCCAAATTGACTGGGAAAAAAAAAAAAAACTGCTTGTGCAATAAGCGGCTATGTAGCTGTTGAACTATAGATACTGTGCGCACTAGGAGCACGATGAGCAAAGGCTTTGGTCCGCTCCATTAAAAGGAGCAAATTGTGGCCTTAAGAAAGGATGAGTTCTAAGCATTGGAGTTATATGTAATATTCATAATAATTGTTGAAAAATATAGAATAATCATTCTTATTATTGCTAGTATCTTATAATGCTACAAAAAGTAAAAAAAAATGTTAAATATGTTCAAATTAAAATATGATAATAGGTTAAATTTAAAAGATTTTAATTCACTCATAATAACTGAAAAAGCTGCATTTTTCTGCTACTTCCTCCAACATACCTCTAATAAAGAAAAAATCACGGTTAGATTTACAGCAAGTTTACACTCTAAACTGCTTCAATTGATCAAAAATATTACAAAATATGATGGGCCCAAAATTATTTTATACAACTTAACTGTTTTCATCAAGAGTTTATAAAGAAACTATGAGGAAGAAAAGTAATCCCTCTCACCACAAGTTAAGATTACAGATTTTGACTTTCTCCCAAATTTTCTTTTATGGGCCGGATGTTCATATATATATATATATATATATATGAATTTTAAAAGATGCATCGGTGTGCTTCTAACATTGAGGTGTGCCTCATGCCAAGGAACAATTAATTTCAATTTGGTATTTGGTAGTTTTAGCTTTAGGTGTAAATCACAATTTGGGGTATAATTTGCTGCTTGGCGGACAGGTCTGTTCTCTCCGAATGCTTTTCTAGTTCATTTTGGTTTAACTGCATAAAGATCGTTTGGTTCTTGCTGCATTAATTCACAGTGGTCTGAGGAGATGCCTTTTTCCCCACAAATAATCTACTTGTTTTTTGACAATCCAGATATGTTTACATGCATACAAAGTCTCTCTCCTCTTTTTGTCTTGTCTCTATTTGTATCACTGCCTCCTTTGTTACCACAATTGTAGAATTAATTAATTTGTACCCTACTTTGAATGTACTAATAACGGATGCTCATAGTGGATGAATAATTTTGTAGGTATATTTCTTAATTTGCATATCTTCCACCCATAAGTTTGTAGGGTTTGGTCATTAGGATATGATCTTGTTATTCATGAAGGCACCCTCACATAAACAAAACAAAACAAAAATTTGCACATTGAATGTAGATAAGCTTTGCACATGCTTTTAAGTTTGCATTTGCGTTGTGTTTGATGATAAGGCACCGTATGTGGTGCTAAACTCCTCTAGTGCAGATCGCTGAACAAGTCAACAGCATCAGTCTTTGCTGTGAATTTTTTTCAAGAAGCAAATGGAAGGTTGTCTGACCAAATTGGATGATGAGTTTAGCTAAAAACAGGACAATCATGGAAGAAGACCTGCTGGAAGGTTCAAAAGATTTGAGGCAAGGTTGTCAAAACTGCAAATTGTGAAGTAAAAATGAGCACTGAGAGTTGATATGCAAGGAAGAAAGCGTTTTATTTTACTCTGCAGAGGAGAATGGCACAAACCAGCTGAATACAGCTGAGTGTGATTCTGAAGCATTCAGAAACACACCCCTACATTTAAAAAGAATCCACAGCATACACACACGAACATTGAATCTTCCCAAGAGAAACACTTTAGTTCATTAAAGGACATAAATTTGCTCAGATAAACATTTCAGACAACTGTATTCCGTTCACACCAGAAACGGTGACCGGAGAACGATAAGAGCATAAGTTTTAACCATAGCATGAAGGAGGCTTTATATGAACTCCTTAGTTCTAATGACCTTCCCCTCACCCTTATCTAGAGTAGGGAGGGGAGACACCTGCTTTCTGTCCCCCTAAACAGTATAGCATAGTGAATGGTACAGAATTTCTCTATCATTACTTCTATTCAAACTAACATTTTATCACACAAAATAGGCCAAGGAAAAACCTTCATTCCACAAAATTTTTAATTGAAGCAACTTATTTAAAAAGAAATAACACATCCACAGTAGGTCCAGACCACAGTAGCCAAAGTTGGAATGAGAGCATGCGAGTGCGCCACCTACTCCCCAGGAGGAGTTAAACTTCTAGCTACAGTATCTCATTTAAAGTTCACCTTCTAGCTTTATTATTATTAATATAATTTTTGTAGATTTTGGAAAATATATATTCTTTTATACTTGATTATCAGTTTTTTTGACACATGAGAGGCGAAAAAAAATACATATTCTAGTTTCTATTTTAAAAAAAAAATGATATTTCTGCCTTTTGTATTAGTGACTGTAGGCTTTAATATATTTCGTTTCATCTTTGCAGGTATCTCAGTCACAAAGAAGACACACACTTGTAAGTACTATTTTTTTTTGTCTTCATTAGAATCTCTGAGTTGTTAAAGCTTTATGCAAAGCCCATCATTATGTGGGGAAAATGTCTCTTGTTTCATATAGATGGGCGATCCAGTGACTGTATTTGTCTCCCATCTGCTTATTTTTCAGTTTTGCCTGACACAGTAGATTTCCTTTCTGAAATCTATCTCACTCTCACTTCTTTGTATTTCTTCTCTTATGTACTGTAAAGAAAATGATAACCCCGAGAGGAAATCAAAATGCTGTGCAGTCTTGTGACTTGCTAGATAATCATGCACATTTGTAGCAGACAGTGTGGTATAGCATCTCTTTGTTTTCTGCAAGACATTGCAGCTGAACAACAAGGATGTGGTGTTGTATGGTGGTTTGTAACCTCTGAGGCTGCACTAACTACCAGACTTCTATGTTCTTCAATACAGATTATATCGGCAAAAATTGAAAGATATCAGGGCAGGCGTTGACACGTTTCTCTAATCTAACATGCAAGGCATCTGCAAGCGCTACAGTAATACTGTGAAGCTCAGCCTTTTAAATTTCACTCCTCACGTTAAGAATTGATGAGCAGCCAAACCTGCAGGAATCAATAATCTCCTGGTGATTTGTACAGTATTTTGGCATGTGTGAAGTGCAATTGAAAACGCATGTAATTTTTTTTTTTTTTTTTTTTTTTTTTGTGGGGATGTTCTGCTGCCTGTCTGTGTATGCAACAAAAAGGCTTATGTGTGTATTTGTATCCCTCTGTGTGAATGGAAGAAACTAGCCCTGAAGGCTATTCTTTTTCTCTGATCGCTCTGATGAAACTTGTGGAGAGGGGGAAGCCAGAGGGGCTTTTTGTAAGAGCGGTCGGAGCGTTTTAGACTGTGAGCATAAAGCACCCCGGCTCTCGGTTACATCAGGCAGTGGAGCAAAGGATATGGTCTGCAATGCTACACAGCTCTACCTTGCTCAGACGGTGCGGGATGAAGATGTGTTAAGCTATTTGCTTGTCTGGAGGTGCTACTATAATTATATGCTGGGGTCAGGGTCTCTTAATGTTGAGAGGAACACACATTTTGACCCATAGTTCTCTTGTCCCACCAACTTAATTAGTGCTACTTTAAGCACCTCCATACGGAGGGGAAAAAAGGGACCCAAATCAAAGAGTATAATTTAAGAGTGTTGAATTTAAAAGCCCTAGGCTGAAACTGGACTTAACCATCTCATTTCAGTTAGAAATATTCAAATCATAACTGTGAGAAAAAAAAAATCAAAGTAAATCTCCTTAACAAGTATCTGATTGCTCTGCCTCACAGACAGGAAGCGGCTGCAGCGCCTCATCAGGGCTGCGCGATCAGAAGGAGTTCAAGGGCCAGTTAATGGTCATTGAGGTTGTAAAGGGGGAGCTTGGTGATTATATGGTTGGTGGAGTAATAATGAGGGAGATGTTTCTGCCCTACATGCTTATAGCCAGCCGGTGGATCTATCTCTGTTCTTAGAATGATAACATTGTGATTTGCCAGGTTAAGCCTACACTTTTTTTTTTTCTTTTTTTTTATGACTGGGAACAGTGAATATTGGGTTATTGGAAATTTTAATTTCTTTATTTTTATAAATACAATTGTTCTATGCTTATATCCAGCCCTTCTTAGTCTTTTTTTTGTAGTACAATCTTTTCCTGACGTTACAGTTTCGTATTTTTAAGGGCATGTCTCTATCAGCTTTGTATGATTAATAGCTTTCAGGATGTCCCTGTAATTATCTCAACCGATCTCCCCATCAGTTCTGACCAGTTTATAAGTCCTCACTGATGAAAGAACCCAAAGCTTAATGCTGCCAACCACATTTATCATGGCAATGGTGAGTTTAGGTTGTCGTTTGGTGTTGGTTTTCCTCCATTCAAAGCAATAATAATCTTTTCTGTGTCCTCCAGATAGATTGCAGCAGATTTAAACAAGTCTCCTTGCAGCTGTTTTTATTTTTGTAGTCTTCCAAGAAGGACCTTAGCATCCTCAAAACAGTCCGATCCATCCTGTCTTGTACACATTTTCATAGCTGCATTTTCGTTGCAGCCTGCTGTTCAGGTAAAAAACAAACCATTTTTACCCCTCCACCACCTCTGCTTCGTCACCCATGACGGCTATAGGGTTTTACTTTTTTATTTATTTATTTTTTTTGCTTAAAATCTACAATTGTCTCCCTTTTTTAGTCACATTCAGGATCAGATGATTGCTTCAACACCGTCCGACAAAGCAGTATGTCAGCTCTCTGAAATCAGCTTCCAGTGTATCAGATTGGTCTAAATACAAAAACATGTCACAGTTTTAGTTTTTAAAATCATGCATAGGTTATGCCCAACTCTGCTATAAGCTACATGAAAATTTGAGAGTAATATGAAAAAATGTGGAAAAGTTTGCTTAGAATAAATCGTTTTTCAAGGTACTCCTCATAAAAGTATGGTTTCTGTGAATGTGTGTGTGTGATTTTAAGAGGTCTCCCTACTCCAGCCTAAACCACAGAGATTGGTGGTGTCTCGCTGACTCTCTACTCTGCCTGAGTGATCAAACTGCTGGAAGCTCCCTGCCATGCCAGTCCCCTCATCAATATAAATTACAGGGGCAGCTGTTCACTGGCAGCCTCTTCTCCTCCACTTCCCTCTCCTCTATCTACCCAAATTCACTAATCATTGAGCCATCAGAAGGTGAAGTGTCCTAGATGAAAACAGATACTTGTCCTTTCTCCAGTGGCTGTAATGTCCACTTTTAATGCATTTTTTCATAGATTATTTGTCTTAACATAACTTAAGATGCTCATTTCCCTTGGTGTCTCTGCACTTAGTTCATTTTTTACACAGTAAAGGGGTTGCTCCTCTCTGATGCCATTTTTTTTTTTTTTTTTTTACCACCAAGCTTTAATTATCATTAAGTATTTAGCCGTGGTTTTCCTGAACACGTCCTTGGCAGTTTACCACTCACTCTGTTATATGGACTAATTCCTGTCAAAACAGCCTGAGCCTCCAAGACATGAGAGAAAAATAATTAAATTTTACCTGCTTTTCTTTTTTTTCCTCTCTGACTTTGATGGTTGAGACCAGATACTCCCCATCACCATCTTTTACTTCATCAGGGCCGTGTTTTCTGTGAGATGAGTTTCTGTTTGGACCTGTTGGTGTGGAGCGAAGGCTCAGATGCAGGGCCTGATTACATTGAGATTAGACGTCTCACCTCTAATCTCCCATCAGCAGTCTGGGACTCTGTCTCACAGCTCTTATTGCAGAGAACTATCCAACTCACAAGCATACACACAGAGACTCGTGTCATGTAGCCAGGATGCTCTGTGTTGAACACAGCAGATCGCCTGATTACCTAACCTTTTCACCATCTTGGGGCTGTGTATGTACATTATGCTGATTGTTGACTATTTGAATGGAAATACAGAAATATTAAGAATAATATCTCCTCAGGTGCACTGATCAGAATTTTGTAAGGTTTGTTGTTCCTCCCTATGAGGCACTCATATTTATACTTAAATATTCACAAAATCTACTCCTAAGTATAAATTATATTATTATATTTTATTATAAATTATACTTGAGGGTTTGATATATTACTTTGGAAAGGGGAATTTTTTTGCTTCTTTTTTTACTTTCTAAGAAAACATATTTCCGTGCAGAAAATGCAATGGTTAATAATGTCAATATATATGGTTGCGTACCCACTTTTGGTTTAAAAAAACACAAAAAAGTGAGAGGAAAATGATTTTAGAAAATGATCCATGTCATCATCTTATCAGTCACTGTCCAGAATTTTGAGCACATTCACTGCCTGCTGCATCCTCTCTCTCTTATCAGAGGGATTTGTAATTCAAACCTCTAGAGGTTTTAAACAGATAAAAAAAAGTTATGATTTGCCACTTCATCTATCTCCTCTGATCACCTCTATCAGAGTTGGCTGAGATTCCCCACCTTTTTCAGTAAACGTCCTTGTTGAAATCTGCAAAGAAAAATAAATCAAAAGATTAAGGTTATTAACATTATTATTATGCATCCATCCATCTTCTGCTGCTTATTCCGTTAGGGTCGCGTTGGGGCCGGTGCCCATGCTGTCTATGGGTGAGAGGCGGTGTAGCACCTGGACATGTCGCCAAGGCAATACAGAGACATACAACCATGCAGACACAAATTCACACTCAAGAACAATTTAGAGAAGCCAATTAACCTAAAATTAATGTTTTTGGTCTGTGAGATGAAGCTGGAGTACCCGGGGAGGACCCAGGCATACACAAGAAGGAAATGCAAACCAAACTGCATGCAGAAAGACCATGGGGTCATGTCTTGGGTCAGATCAAGCAAAATTATCTCATTTTAAAGTGGTGTAAGCTTAGACTTTTAATTAAACATTCAAAACAAATCCAAATGTACCTAATAGTATAAATCAAACAACAGCCTGAAGTGATTTAGTATTTATTTATTGATTGTGGTTGGAAAATGTAAAGAATATTGGCAAAATTAAAAAGGATCATCACAATTAGTTCTTCTATTGTTCTATTCTGTGTAATGCTATCACATATGTTTTTAATTACATATTATATTTAATGCTATCACCTGACATCCCAATGTTTCTAAAAGCTCCAGTCAAAAGATCGACGTCCTGGCTGGGATCTCTTTAGCCATCGTGTTATCGGCTCCCCGTTTTCTGCAGACATGCCTCAACATGTTTTAGAAGTCTTACCTTTTATATTGCGTCTTACATCTCTGCTGTTCATCTGACTACACCTCGTTGATACAGCAAATAACCGACTTTTAGTTTTATTTCCCTTTAGTAACAGCATTCTCACTGAAGGCTGCTGTCCACTTAACATTTTAGGACTGGCTGATCAAGTTCAAAGTCATATAATTACTGTCACTGGCAAAATTTGTCTGCACATTTTAAAATATACATCTTAAAGGTGCTGTAGGAGATCTTGGAAAACGGTTCCAGCAAGCTATATTTTTGAACATACACAACTATGCCTCTCCCTTTAGACCATCTCAAGAAACCACGCCTTCAAAACACATGAACGCGCATGCTGTCTGCAGCTCGTCTGAGCAGCTAAAGCAGTGCGTCGCTGATCTCAGAGCTGGCAGGGAGACGGGCAGCACTGATGATGCAGAGCGCTATGATCACTCCTCTGAAACAGTTTATTAACACCGAAATTAACTTAAAATGCTGAAATCTGCCAGCAAAACATGTTCGCTTTTATTATGCTGGTGCCTGCAGTTTGAATTACATACATGAGAAACGCCTTCCAACCGGCGCGGCAAACCGCGAGGAGACGACCGGGCCATAGGCTGCTGGTGTACGGGGGTCTGAGCAGCTGCAACAGAAATAATATTTGAAGGCAGGATGGTAATCTGGATGAACTAACTGCACTGACGATGTTTTCCGGTGGACTTGCTCACTTCAAAATAGATTCAAACTACTTTTCACCCACTGATCACAGCAAATATAACTGCCATTGTTACAGGCAAAGAAAGGATAGGGTAGCTCTGCCCAACACGCATCAGACCCACTTTTTCCACCGCGCAGCCAGAGTAGCAAAGATACTTCGGCCGTGCATCAGAACTATATTTGTACAAGCATAAAAAAATGAAGCAGCACGCGCATTTTTGCTGCTCTTGCTGCTTTAGGTGTGAACTTAGCATAACAGTGGCTAGCTTTCAGCCATGGCGTCCTGCACAAGCATTTGGGGGTCAATTCGTTCATGTGTCAGGGTACTCGCACAGGGGGGAGGGACAAGCAGACGACCATGATTGATGTGTGATGAACCAATCTTGTACAACTGACCGTCTTTTGCGATTGGTTGGGGTTATTCATTGATTTCGCACTGTAGTAGGGACCATTTATTTTAGTTTCACTTCCAGACCTTCTATTTCACTGCTTGCTAAGCGGCTTTGGGGAGATTTTTAAGCCACATGGTAAAAAAAAAGCGTCAGAAAAGATCTGCTGCTGCACCTTTAAGGAAAACATGAGAAATGATAGAAATATCCATATATTTACTAAAACAAGGTCCATACTAAAATATGTTCTGGTAACACTAAAGATAACAACAGTAAAAGTGCTATGTTTGAAGCTCTTCCCTGAAAAAAAGACTTGGTTAAAATTAAACCAGAATTGACATGCTTTATTATCATTAATGTATTTTTATTTCACTATATTTGACAGATGTTAGCATAATTTTTCTCCATTAAAGGTATAAGTAATGTGTGTTTAGCATAGGATTGGAAATTGAATTGGCCAGAGGGAGGCAGCAACACAACTGTGACTGTGGGATAAAGGAGCAGTCCAGACAGCCGAGGTTTCCTCTCGCCTCATTTCAAAGATGCATTTTTAGACAGCCCCAATTTCTTTTCTGCCTTCACAATATTTATCTCTATTGTGTTGACAGACTTCTTACACTGATGGAGAAACATGGCCTCACTCCTGCATCATCATTTATTTGCTTTCAGCTTGTATTGAGTTTCTCTTGTGTGTAACGTACACTCTTATACTGATTGTACAGCCAAACTCCTTTGTTTATTTAAAGAGCTGGATTAATTAGATTCTTGTGTGGAGTTAAAGGGAGAGCATGCATGTAGAGTTGGAGAAATTAGAGCACTATTTGAGGCTAAATCAAAATGAAAAAGTCTGAGTTTGTATGCTTCATTATTTGTTTCAGTTCATCCTTTTTTGTTTTCCTTTTGACTTTTTGTCATTACGGAACATTAATTTGAAGAGCAAGGGAGAAGCGTATTGAAAATGTCTCATTTACCTAAATTAGTTTTTGTGCTCGTCAGATACAATGAAAGCTATTATCTATCTGAAGCAACACCTTCAGCCCCATCATTATAATTTTTTAACTGAACTTCTGTATAAGATATGTATTCTTGCTCTTTAGTCAAACGTGTCTGCAAAGGTACAAAAATTTAAATTTTACACTAAAAGGAGATATGTTGCTTTTTTCTCAAAACAATCTGTGTATAAGAACTGCTTCTACAGATTCTTATTCTTAAACACCTCAATATCAACTTTTTCATTTGCTTTTTGCATAGCTGTTGGTAATGCATGATTTTCATAAGTTCTGGAAAATAAATACATGGTTCATTTGTGCAATACTGTGATGCATCCCATACCCACAGTTATCATGTTTCATGGTGGCTCATGTTTTTCTCATCATAATTACAGTAGCATTTTGCATGTGATAGAAAAATAATTTAATGCCCATGTACTTTAGACCTTTAAATTAAGATGAAAAACTTCAGCAGCATCTTATAAACTCTTAAAACATTCATGGCAAAGTTTATCTGGCTGTTTTGCATGAAACTAAACGGTTGAACTGTCTATGATTTTCCAGTTAATCAAACATGAGATTTATGGTCCTTAATGGTGCTGTACATTGCCAATTGAGGAGAATAATACGTCCCAGTTGCTGTGTAATTTTGCTTGGCAACAGGCACACTCCTGTGGAATCGCCCTGGGGGCAGTGTGAGTTGTCTCTGCATAGCTCCGTGTTCCAGGCTTGGTTGTTGTTTGAAGGTATTTCATCACATTGTTGCCTTGATTCAGCTCTTTGGGGATTTGTTAGTTGCACTCATGTGGGAAGTGCATCCAGAACATTGTTAAGCTAGGGCTGATAATGAAGATCAGCCAGCAAGAGTCCCCTGAGCAGAGCCGAGTGAGATACTCGAGCAAGACGTGCGGCGCAGACATGGTGGAGCGGGACACACAGGCACTGCAGACACAAAGGAATCATCAACCCAAACCATACGAAACTCAGCAAATGCTTTCATAAACATTTTAAAATTGGAGTAGCGTCATAATGTTGATTTTTGTTTAGTAATATTATAGCAATTAAAATGTTTTTTGTTTTTTTTGTTGGGAGTTACAACAGTTATGACTGCAGCAGACATAACCTCCCAATCTGGGGGAAGTCATTTGGTTCTCAGCATGGCTCTGGAACTGCTTGTTTCTCTTTTCCCACAGCAACACTGAAAGCTTAAATTGAAAAAAAAAAAAAAAATCACCCTCACTCTTTCTTTATTTTACTTTGTTTGTTCTACAGAAGAAGTGTTTTCTATCCAGACATTTTGGTTTATTCTTAAATAGATGGCTTTTTCCTCTTTAACTAGGTCAGTGCAATCACAGCAGTGAGCAATGGACAGTCACTGTAAAAGGGAAATCAATAGAGTTATCTATTTGTCGTAAACCAGGCCAACATGATTTTTCTCCATTTTTCCTCGATTGCAATGTCTTTTCCTTTCCGGCTCACTATGGCAAGTCCTCGTCTTTCGCTAAAAGAATTATGGCTGTCATTTCATGAAATTAGAAATGGCCTTTGTACATGCACTGTCACTGCAGGTTCTGTGGCCGAAGGCTTTTCTTTTTATCACAAACGAGGGGCCTGGTTTGCTGCAAGGGGAGCCATAGGGGTTCGGGACAGGATTCTTTGGACTCAGCCTTCACTGCTTTTGTTGGCTCCTAATCTGGTTCTCCTCTCAGTGTCAAGTCTTTTAGAGAATTTGAGCTAGAGCAAAGAGAGACCTCATCAGCTTTTTTTCCCCTCAGCCTTTCTCTTTTGTGGCTGGCACAACTGAAGACCCTGTCTTTGAAGTGTTGTCCAACCAGGAAACGAGAGTAAGTGACATGTGACAAGGATACAATGCTTGGATGGGTATTTGGCCCCATCTGCAGTGGCCGATTTCTCTTACGCTGGACGTCTCAGGTGAAAGAGAGCAAGAGGTATGCTAAGACAGTGTCTGCCTTGGGGGAAATGACTGCCATCCACTGTTACAACATCATTGTCCACGTGACCGTTCAGCTTTCACACAGGTTTTTCCTCTGTTCACTTTTCCTCTGTGTGAAAAAAATCAGGTTAAGAGGTCTTTCCACATAACAAAAGCTTTGATTTGTGTCGGGAGACACAGGATGAAGCCAGAGAGGATCCAGACCAGATGAGGAAGGTGGATGGTGTGGAGTCATGGGTTTGCTACGCACTATACACAGTACTTTTATGATATAGTTTTGTAGTAATAACATTTTTTACACTTAGCCAGATTGCATCCACTAATTTGTCTGGTTTGATTTCAAAATACAACCTATTTCTTGTCCTACACATCGAAAATCCAAAATGACAAGTCTTTACCAAACTATCCCATACATGACCTGCATCTAACTGTCCCCATCTTTCCAATACTTTTGATTAGACTCATGGATCCTGCTAAAGAAAACCATTCCCAAACGATATGCTCCCACCACCATGTTACACAGTGGCCATGGTGTCTAATGCTGCGTTCACACCGGACGCAGCAGATGCGGCAGAAACAGCGAGTTTACATGCAAAGTCAATGGTTGACGCGCATCAAGGCGCAGCAAAAGGTCCCTCAGCGCGTTTTGAGCAGCAGGCGCAGCGCATCTGAGCAGCTGAAGCAGCGCGTCGGGGGCGTTTAAGCATCTGACGCGCGTGACGTGCCGCAAACGCGCTGCAGCTCAAGATTGAAAAATTGAACTTTGGCTGCTCGACGCGCCGCGTCAACCTATCAGAGGAGCTGATCTGGGAGCTGGCAGAGAGAGAGACACATCGCTGATGATACAGAGCGCTATGATCACTCCTCTGAAACTGTTTATTGACGCATAAATTAACTTAAAATGCAGAAATCTGCTGCCTGCAGTTTGGATTATTTAGATGAAAAACACCTACCAGCTGCCGTGGTAAACCCTGAGGCGGTGACCCGGCCAGAGGCTGCTGATGAAGGGATTCCTACTGTCGGCGCACCGCCGGTATGTGGGGGTCTGAGCGGCTCCGACAGAAAAAATATTGGAAGGCAGGATGATAATCTGAATGACCTGACTGCACTGATTACGTTTTCAGGTGTATTTTCTCACTTAAAAACATATTAAAACTACTTT
>NW_015150635.1:216594-245300 GCF_000732505.1 Cyprinodon variegatus | reverse complement strand
GCGTCAGAACTAACTGGTACAAGCAGCAAAAATGAAGCAGCAGACACGACTTTGCTGCTTTTGCTGCTTCCGGTGTGAACGTAGTATTAGAGGTTCATTAAATAGCATCTTGCAAGTAGATCAGAAATTTCAGAGCAGCTTCTTTTGTGCATTTTTAGTGTCACATAGATGGCTTGTTTAAAATTATCACAACAGAGGGTTTGTTTGTTTTTGTTTTATTTAGCTGTAATTGGAGTATTATCATATTTAACAGAAATGCTTCAAAACATCTATTTGTGTCTAACTATTCATTACTTGCATATATATGTATATATGTGTGTGTGTGTAAGCAAGCAATGAATCTATCTATCTATCTATCTATCTATCTATCTATCTATCTATCTATCTATCTATCTATCTATCTATCATTTTTATTTGTATTTATAAATGGAAATAAAAAATATTTTAGGCGAGGTTTGTTGCCATGTAGGATCAATAATGGCTACTTAAGTGAACTGGGTAAAAATTAAAGAACTGAAACTGGAAACAGCTTCATTGTTTAATCATTTATTTAAAATGCAGATAATCTCTGTCTGACAAATTCATCATTCTATTCAGTATCTAAAGCAGAAAAAAGTTGCACCTAGAGAGAGGAGTGCAGATGTGCTCACAAATGCTTTTGTTGATATTACACATTGACATTTGTGCTGATCGTATTGTGCCCATTTTGTTGAATCTGCTTTATTAGAAGAATGCTCTGTTTTGTTTTGTTTTGGGTTTTTTTTCCCACCTTGCTATTAATTTGCGTTTCTGTGGCTGTGCAGCAAGAGAACAGAGAGATGTGGTTAACCCATTGTGAAGTTAGCCGTCATCATTAAGATTCTTCAGATAAGAGGCATGCGGATTTCTACTGCTCAGCATTATACGATCCCAGACATCAAAGGCAGATTTTCATTTTACTGTGTCTGTGCCGCACAGTAAAAGGATGGAAGGAGGAAAGAAAAGACAGGAAAACATGTAGGGAGTCAGGACAACGCAGCATACCTGAAGAAGAAAGAGAAACGTGTATGCTGTATAACAAGGTATTTGATACTACACATATGTTAATTGTTGTCCAGACTTGTTAATTAATGCTAACATAAATAATCCTGCTTCAAATTTTAGAGTTGGCTCTTTTCTTTATTCTTCTCTGATCAATATTTAAACCCTTTCAATTATCCCCCTCTTTGTACAAATGTTATTATACTATTTCTGTCTGTTCCAAAGATTTTACAACAAAGTTCTCCTTAATTCTGAGTACTTTATCTTCTAACATGCCGCCATTATGCAGGCAGCATTTCATCAGACTGAGCTGTTTAACAGTAAGAGTATTGAATGTACAAGTGCGAGAAATATGCTGTTCTCCAGTATTGTGCTGGATTACAGAATCAAGGTCGACTCACAAGACACAGAGCAGCATTATCCCTTAATCCTGTGTTTTGGTTTCAAATAGCCTTTTTACACCTAATCTTCACAAGTAAAATGACAAACATGAATACTGAGGTGGGTATTTAAACATGCATTTCCCACAATGTTAAGGTCACAGGATTATTGACTCTGTATTTTAGGGAAGGAACAGAAAACCATGAATTATTTTGTTGCGTTTGTATTACAGGTGAGTTGGGACTCTCAAGATTAGGTTTTATTTGGCAGTTTTACATGGATAACCTGAGAACTTTAGAATCTGTACCAAAATATACACACATCAGATTATCTTAATATTTATGAATAACTATGGAAAGCAAACTATAAGTAAACACTTTTCTCTTCACTCTTAAAGTACTTTCGTAAAATGTCTGGAATGTTATCAGGACAAAATATGTATTTAAAAAAAAGAATATTTTACAAAAACACCAATTAAATCTCATATTTACTTTTTTTTAAATGTTTTTTATGTTTTTTTATGGCATTAGTGGGTTTTTTTTTAACAGTGAGCTGACTGGAAAGGGACTACGACAGAGGGGGAGAGACATGCAGCAAAGGAACACAGGTCGGATTCAAACCCGGGTCAGCCACATCAAGGACTAAGGCCTTCGTACATTGGTCGTGCAAGCTAACAACTGCCCCTCCGAAGCACACCCAAATCTCATATTAATCTTTGTGGTGCAGATGCATAGATGGTCTTTACTTTTTATAATGCAACACTTATTAACTTCAAGAAAAACAGGGTTAGGGTTACTTAACTAACTTAAGATAAGATAACACTTTGTGCAGCTCTAGAGTCACTTGGAGACAAACATGTATATTTTTTTAATTGTTCAAGAAAAACTTTGTACGAATATGTTATATACAAACAACCAGAAAAGCACAACTGGGGATCCAACCTAGAAAGTTTCTTGGTGCATGACCACAGTTCAAAGAACAGCCCTTTTTATTTCTAACCTAAAACCAAACAACTGAAATGATCAGCCTTACTTAAACATTTTTTTCTAAGTCACAAATGTTCACTTGCGCATTTTTACTCTCCAGTTTTACAGCCCTCCAGGGCTGTAAACTCATATATCGAGAACCTGTGGCACCCCCTTCATGGCTACAGTTTGCTTTGACTAATTCTATGGTCTTTACAAACCTTTTGAGGTAGCCTGGGAAAAAAAAATTCTATAGGTTAAAGTTTAAGGGATTTTTCTACAATCAAGAGTAGGATTTTTGGGCTTGATTTCTATATACATGGATGTGTGCCTGTGCGTTTTAATTTGAAAACATATTAATTTATCTGCCAAACTTGTTCATGATAAGTTTGACCGTGTGTAAGTGAGTCCACAGATAAGGTAAAGGAAGTGCTTACTGTGCCACTACAGTGTCTCCTCTTGACCAAGCTAATCTCAGCATGCCCGTCAGGCTCATCTGTGGCAGAGCTGCTGAAAACTTAAAGGTGCTGTGAAAGACTAAAAGTGGGCCAGCTGCTGCTGCCTCCTGTTGACCTACCTTGTTCGGAGGGTCCAGGTACAGACTGATGACAGGACTTCTCCTCAGCGGACCACATTACTAATGTGTGTGGGTGCAAGAGGAACACATCCAGTGATGAATCACTCCCCTGCATCCATGGCATCCTCATAAGTCAAGAGTATAAGTGTTGAGAACAGGCTCTGGAAAGAGATCCTTCGTGTCGCGTCGTCCACAGCAGAGAAACTCCATCCTGGACCCAATGGAGGCCGAGAAGGTGTGGGGAGGCTAAGTGGCGCACATCACATCTATAGCCTGAGGAACTTCCTCAATCTTGAGGAAAACATAAGTCCCTCCTGTATGTCACTTTTTTTTTTTTTTGGGAAAAGTTACTTTCATGCTTGAACAGAGCTAATAAATGACTCGATGACAGGAACATCTCACCGGACCTCTTGCTTTACCTGAATTCACATAGAGAATGTTAAATATGTGTTAGTTTAGGGTAAGACACAGTCACAGGTAAAGGCACTGCCTCATTATTCACCTAGATGTTTTCAGTACAAAAATGATCGGAAGACTACTCAGGCTGAAAGCAGAGGAAATATTTTCTTTTTTACTGAAATCAACTTTTTTTTTTATTAAGATTGCACTTTTCTCTGTTGTCTTCTAGCCCCAAGCCAGAAGGTTAAACTATTTTAGTTTAGATGCATAACTCCCCGAAGAGCTGATGTTGTGCTACAGCAGTGATGTCGGGGGTGTGCACATGTTTGATGCTGGGTAATACATCACAAACACCAGGGGGTCTCTCTGGTATGCTCCTCAATAATGAAGTTCATTCGTTAACTTCTCCCTCAAAGGCCAAGTTCCCCTGCTGCCCTTTTCAGCAGCCATTGCAACTCTTACCAGAGTCACCCCTCTAACTGAAAAAAGACACATCATAATGCTTCCCCCCCCCGACAGACACAGTGGTTGCCTTCGCAGAACATGAAGAATAAGCAGGTCCATTATCAATTCCTCATGCCTGGTTATAGCCATAATTATCACAGGGAAATGACCTGCTCTGTTTGGTTTGCTATGGAGGAGCCGCTACACCCTAATCACCTCCTTCTTCTATGCTATCATGCTCTTGTGATGAAGATGGGGCTGTTTTTTTTTTTTTTTTTTTGGGGGGGGACTTGCCAGTTCATTAGAATTCACAGGGTTCCACCTCCCTGCCTTGCCAAGCTAAGCCTCTCACACAGGCTGCCATGCCTGCGATAATCTCTCCTCTTCGTTCCCTTTCACTTCGTCTCTCTCACTCTAGCTAGCCGCCTGTTTCTTTTTCTCTTTCTGTCCCCAAGGGCGGCCTTACACAAAAGATACATGCAGCAACTCATTGTCGAATCTGATTTCTATTGATCTATAATAAATTCCTCTATAACCTATGCTATAACACTCACACAGTGACAATGAGCACAACAGCGTACACATCACACAGACCACACGAATAAACTGGTTTCTTCCAGTTGCTTCCGTAATACATTGTTGTTTCTTTGTAATAACTTGATATGAGATTCCTTTTAAAACAGCTACAAACAATATGCAAAGAAAAAAGCTGTGGCTAAAGTACTAAAAGGATTGTTCAATATTTTAAGGGTAATTTAACAAATTAAAGGCTATATAACAGAGTAAAAGAAGCAACGTTCTCGGGAGAGCAAAACGGTCCCATTATATTGTTCTGTGGTCTCCATGAAGAGAAGACATCACAGAAATGACAAGTTGGAATTTAAGGAATCTGTAATAAACACAAAAAAAGTTTAAAAAAAATAAATCCAGATGGTCCGTAAATTGTAGTTTCTATTTCTAGTTAATCCTCTTGCCAAAAAAAAAGTGGAACCTTTTTATGTTTTCAAAAGGAGAATCTAAGTTAATTTAATGTTGGACTGCATTCCCTGTTTTAGTTATCGTGTTTTAGTATTTAAAGGTTTTAATTATACATTATTAAATGCTGTGAAAACTTAAGTAATTAGTGTATTAGATACAAACATAGTAAGGACATACTACATTTGGCCGTGTTGTTAACAGCTCTAGTTAAGGCCAGTTACAGTATTCTTACTCTGCTTAAAACTCATATTTGATTTTTGACTAGCAGCCAAACTTCCACCTTACATACTTAGTATGCAGTTTGTCAGTCTGGGAAGATTCAGACGTTCTGGTTCAAAACTTACCTGACCAATCACAGCATGGCAGGAAGGAGTTTACTGTATGCTTGCACCAGATTTGCCCAAAATTCACCTATTACACAGCTTTTATCTAATAAGCTTTATAAATCTTAACAATTTTGTCAACTGAGTTTTTTTCTTTTAAAGAGTACTTTTTTTGCATCACATCCGTGGTTATGCGATTGATTCTAATCAAAACATAAATTACAAATTACATTAAAAATTGTGCAAAAAAAATTTACAAAAAGGAAACACTGCTTTAAAAAAAAAACTCACATCAAATTTAATGAGCATATGAGAAAAGATATGAGTGTCAATGTTTTATTAGTGTTTGAACTTTAAGTGAAATAAAGCTTGTTTAACTTTATAAACAATGGCTCAAAACATGTCAGCATGGCGTACTAGGAGCCCAACTTGTTAGCTTGTCTTACACCGCAATGAATACATGAAATTATCAGAAATCATCAAAAACAACTGTTTAGCTCAAATTTGGCTATTTGATTGATGGTTTTTGGAAAAGTTTTCCAGTATTAACATTTTAGCATAGCAGGCCACAACATGTGTGCCACATCATGGCAGGTCTTTGTTCTCAAGTGCTCCCCACCTCCAGCCGCTTCAAGCATCTGAAGGTTTTTGGAACTCCAAGAGATTGCTGCCTCCTTTGCAGCAATTTGTTTCTGATGGTAGTCATCTTGACCACTTAAAAGCATTGTGTTTTTAAAACACCTGCCCCCTCCACTTTAAAACAGAAATGCACATGCACAACCCTTTACCCGTTCATGAGAGGGAACGGCTATTAAATGTGTGCGTTCACGTTCCCATTTTCTTTTTTTGTTTTGTCTGCTTCTTGTTAAATTTTGTTTTTTTCGGGGTTATTCCAGGTTTCTTTTGCCGAACTTTCGGCCTTACCCTTTTGTTTTTCCTTTTTTGGTTTGGGGCTTTTTTGTTGACTTTTTTAGCAAACTTGGTTAACTGACCGTTCAGACAAATGATCACTGCTTTTTGCTCCCTGTTGGTCACGTAACTCCTCCTTCACTGCGCAGTGCCTGCTCCATCTTTAATATTCGCGACTGTGGGCTGCTGTGACAGAACTCCCATAATGCTTTGCGAGGATAGCTCTCTGCGCAAAGCATCCCAGGATATATCTGCCTCTTTTGAGGCCTTTGTTTTCTCTCGTACACTTCGTAGACACTTTTTCTCTTACGACCGTCTGCCATTTTCAAAGAACCGTGGTGAGAAAGGTGAGCTTCAATGATTGTCCAAAATTATAACTCACCACACAAATATGCCTTAAAGTGCACATGCACAGAAAAAGATACCTAACGGGACGAGCACGTAGGACGGAATGATCACCAACATGATTGATAATAAGGAGGACCACTTATTTAGATGTAAATAAAACATCGCCCTCTATGCCTTTAACCGTGGAGGAGTCTTTAGTTTATGTCCTTGGCATCGATGTGGCTGGTCCGCGATCTACCCCAGAAGATGGAGAAACAAACATTAGGTGTTTGCTTTGTTCTCAAGGCACCATGGGGGCAGGATCACTATCGAGTGATATTTATGCATTCCGTTTGAGCGCGCAGGAACCAATCTGAGCACGCTGTGAGACAACATGCTCCCACTCAAAACCGGTATGGCACGCGCTCAACTCTGAAAAACTCTTCTTAACCCACTGTCCTCGCACACAGTTCCATCTCTGCGTGTGCTCGGCTCCATCTCTGTGTGCACTCTTTCTGCTCTTTCCGCTCTCAACACCAGCTATGTGCTTGGCTGTTTCTCCACTCGCTCGCTCGACTCTGCCTCTGCGCTCGTGACTTCACAAATGTATGTCTATGAACCACACCATCAGCCAATCACGCTCAGCTTTTTTTATCCAATCAGTATAAGTATTCGTTCCAAATACTACATCCTGTTTGATGAAAAACTGCCCGAGAGGATAAATGGTGACATCTGCTGTCCGAATGATTGTGTTTGAACGAATATAACGCTGAATTAGATTTAGACAAAGTAAACTTCTTAATGGATGGATTTCTTCAATCCATTCTAAGGCCAATATGATCCAAACCCTGTCTCCTATGTAGACTGAAACTCCATCAATGAGTATTTTACCTGATTTAAAATTAAATTCTGGAATTACCAAAGAAACACTATTCTTATTACTTGATTATTTTGAAGCTTCCGTAAAAATCTTAACATATCCTTATTATTTTTTATCTAAATATTGTTTAACCATGCTTGAATCTGACCTATCCTTGTTGTTTTTCCGTTTAAACAGCAAAGTTAAATCTGTATCAATAGCAGATCAGTTAATGATCTAAGTGTTTTACTGACATTTATTTAAGATAATTCTAGGTCGTTTATAGTATTTTCTGCTGTCCACTGGTTAGAAGTGTTGATGGCATAACTGCAAGAGTTATTTTATTTACTGATGGTGTTTTTTTTTTTTTGGGGTGTTTATGTATTTACCAGACGCTTTTATCCAAAGTGAATTACAAAGCAGACATTAGTGTGAAGGGTCTTGCCTAAGGACCCGCATTGGCACCTCATTCCACCCAACGGGGATGCAAACCCAGGTTTCCTATGGGCAGGACGGGTGACTTACCACCTGAGCTAGCCAGTTGGTTTTTCATCAAACCAGATATAGTATTTGAAACGAATACTTTTATTGGAAAGACAAAAAACCGAGCGTGATTGGCTGATGGTGTTGTTCATTTACATACATTTATGAGGTCAGGAGCGCATAGACAGAGTCGGGCGAGCAGAGAAACAGCGGAACGTACAGCTATGAAGCACATAAAGAGCAGGTTGAGTGCATGCAGAGTGGAGCCGAGCGCAAGGACAGTAGGTTTAGAAGAGTTTTTCAGAGTTAAGCAGGTGCCGGACCAGTTTTAGCGCTTGCGTGCTGTCTCACTGCACACTCGGATTGGTTCCTGCACGCTCAAACAGAAGGCACAAATATCGCTCCATAGATCACAAGCATCTGTAGGAGTGTCCTTTGAAACTTTGTGGGATGGGGGAAGGTTGCAGTAGTTGAAGAGTCCAACAGCAGAACCATCATGAATCGTCCTATGCCAATGATTATGTTAATACTGTAGATTACATTAATGTCCAAAATGGATATAATAGTTTATGGCACAACAGCTTAAAAGTACAGAATTATATACCCAGCTCTAATAACTCTCGGATTCCCGGTTCTCCCCCTCAACCAACTTACTGGACTTCAACTAAATAAAGTCACCGAGATTAAAAAAAACAAACAAAAAAACACAAGTGTTTTTAAAATTCTGTAGGTATGACTTTTACTGCTTGCAACCTTTTAAAATAAGCTCACCTAAGAATTACCTGATTTTATCCTTTTAAGGCTTTTTCATCCATGTTTTTCTACCCTTAAAGGATCAAGCGTTTTAGAGCAAAGGAAAAAAGTCTACCTAAGGGGATAACAGTTAAAGGTGGGATCACAATGACATGACATTGGAGCGACATAAACATTTTTTTTCTCCTTCATTTTGTTTCCTTGAAAAAAACTTTGGGGGAATTGAATTGGAAATAACAGTGTTGTAGTTTGTTTTATGTGAGAATTATTTAAATTCAGCTCTATAAATAACCACGGCACTGAAAGAAAAGGCTACAGCCTTGTCAACCATCGCTATATGCACAGTGCTGTTGATTCTGATTACATGACAGCTGACAGGTGTACCAGCTAACCTGTGTAGGAATGATATGCTTTCATATGCCTTCTTCTGACCCTACTATTCTATAAATACTGTGTGTGTGCATCTAGTGGCAGGGAGGGATGGCAGTAGAGAAAGAATGATTTGGATCTGGCCCTGGGGCTACTGTGCATATAAAGGATGAAGGGCAGCTTCTATAGCCATTAATCATCTGATCTGAAGGTAACCATGAAAGCTGTTAAAAGGTATAACGCTTACGCTTCTGTTATTTTGATGCTCCATATGAAATCCGTTAGTCCCAATGAGATAATTGGAACTTCTTAGCTACAGATACCATAATATAATGGGCTAACTATGATTGTGTAGACTTAAAAAAAAAAAAAAAATCCTTCCCAGTTTTTTTAAAAGCCTTTATTTAAACTAACCTTTAGATCCTGTTCTCTTCAGGACCAAGACAATAACCCAGTAGTGTTTGCTGTTTTCATTGAAACAGATATTCTCTTTGTTGTCTGTGTGATTTATTGAAGTCTTCCAACAAGTGGAAGCCCCCAGGAAATTGCCTGAAATGGTCCTGAATTGGTTTATGATTGTGCAGTGTCGGCCGGTGCTGTTATAGCCCTGATATTATGCCCTCCACTCCATGGCATCTATAATAAATTGATCTGTATTGTTTTCATAGAGTGCCTGTTAGAGCTTGTTAATTCGACCTCTGCTTCAGGCTGGTTAGTGCAGCTTCATAGACCAAGGTGGGTCTGCTTTGGAACATAACACTTGGTTTGCTAATACTATAATAAGAAAATGTGGGGAAAATATGCAAGTGTAAAAGAGTTTATACAACAGGGGTTTAAAGGCTACAGAGTTTGCTGACAACAGATTTTCTGTCTTGAGTCCAGAGAAGTAAGGGTTAATGTGGATCAGCTACACAGAGAGCCTGTGCATGGAATGGCTACTGACAGACTGCTAATGAGGCCATTATCAGGTCTCATCTTCTCCTCTCCTCCAGGGGCACCAATGGATGTTCAACACCACCTTTCAATTGAACTTCAGTTCCATGTGATTTGTTTACAGTAGATATATCTCATTGAATTCATACAGGAATTATGTGAGACAACATTTAGTTAATCTGAAAACTGGAACTCTGCTATTAACAGAGTATTTATATCGCTATTTTGGCATTTTTTTCATTTAAACCCGATTTTTTTTCAAATGGTAGTGGCTTAAATGAAGCGTATGATGGCTCTACATGACTGCACCACTACTTAAAGACACAATTCACCACTTTGTGAGCTCGTCAATTCAGCAGTGAACATGCATCAGCGGCATATTGGCTTATTGTCAGCAGTAAAGACGAGCCCTCAAGAAAAGGTGTGATCAACAGCAAGTGAAGCAATTTCTAGGAAACGTTTGTTCTTTGGGAAAACGGTCTTTGTAACATTTATACTCTACACTCCAAATACACTGGATGTTTATTGATATGGCTTCTTCTTATTAACTTGTCCTTGTATTTTTGAGAGCTTAAAAGTTGGGTCGTTTTTTATCCTAAGTGATGAACACAGATGTCGAAAGATTGTTGTTTTTTTTAATAGCTTTAAAATCCCACCGGACACAATTCACAAATAAAAAAGCATCCTTAATAGGATCTCTATAGTAGGTTTACATTTTAATTTTTTAATCCTTTTAAGTAACCCGTATCCTCTTTCACAGATTCTAAGGTCAATGATCCAGCTGCGGCTGATCTTTCTAAAGACTTTGGTGAACTCAGAGGTCATCTTGCTTTTGCAGTTTGCAGCCCACTAAGTTTTGGAGCAGTTTGTCTTCACATGTTCCCTTCTTAAAATTAATGTCACAAGTCGTTACATTTTAATTGATTGAGGTGCTCCTATATACAGTATATATATATATATATATATATATTTTTAGAACCACAATTAGGGTAATCCAAAGAAAATGTTTTAAATTAGCAACAAGTTCAAGGTTCCTTTCATTTCCTTAGTAAACACAATCCCTGTGAATAGTAAATGCCTGTATCAGAAAATAGGCAGTAGATCAAATATGTGGAAAATATATTTGGATGATAGTATTAGTGTGATCTCTACTCTCAAATGTTGTTTTTAACTAGCCAGCATAGACAACCCCTGCTGCTCTTGCTGTTTGTTTGTATGCTTCTTCCTGTTTAACCACTCCGCAGTGGCGTGCAGGGTTTCATAGAAGACTGATACAGCAGCCAGTTTTCAAAACATGACCACAGACAGCAGCGGTTAAACATGCTACTGCGTGGGCCATGGTCTTGACTCATATGGTGAGATTTTAAGACCTTACAGAGAGATGAGAACCACTCTACAATGCCACTGACTCTCACGAGCACTTTGTTTTTTAAATGGTTTACCTACAGTCCATCAAAATCCCTTATCCCTGACACAGCCAATTGGATTCTATCAGTCTCAAAAGATGTTTTTTTTTTTTTTCATTACTGTAATGTTGTCATAAGAGAACAGCGTTGACACAACCTGAGCTAATGTGTTTAGTGACTCTAATGGATCATACAGGTCCTAATGAAACATTGTCATGGGAAGATTTATGCTGCAAGCTGCTGAGTCCTCATTTAAATTTTATATGTAGTTAGAAGTACCCTTTATTTAATCATTAGCCAGAGAATAAAAGACACCTAATTAAATATAAATATTTGTAATAAATAATTAATGAGAAGTGCAACAGCAGATTCACCATAAGTTGGTTTTCTTTTACATTTTATGGATCATTTCAACTTGAAATAGCATTTCTCAGTAATTTTCAGGGTACATCCATCTTTGCTGTAGCTAAATTATGTTCTTTACATTGATGATGTTCTTTTTTATTTTACTTTTTTTTATTTATATGCACCTATCCAATTAAAGTCTGAGTAGAGTCTGTCAGACCCATCTACATTTGTGATGGTAGGAAAAAAAAGGCTTTTTCCTGTCTTGTCTCTTAAATAACCCATTGGCATTCAAATATCAACTAGAGTGTTATGGAGACCTGATAATGCCCCCTTTTCTCAAACAGTTTGCTCCTTTAAATTTCCTCTTTTCTGTGCAGGATGGCAAGAAAAAAGTCACCTCCACTCTTTAAGAGCCAAAATTGTGTTAATTTATATATATATATATATATATATATATATATATATATATATATATATAACATTTCTGTATGCTATTGTCGCTGCTGATGTCTAATTTATGGAGATCAACACTTGATGTACTTAAATGTGTTCCCTAGCTCCAGAATTGTCAAAATATACAGGCTTTGGTTTTATGTCACATCCCAGGGAAACAGAAACACATGGATTACTGATGAAAAGTCTGATCGACTGAAAAATAGTAAAGCATAAAAATAAATAGGTGTAGGTGGTTTTGCAACTAATGCAAAAAACATGATCTTCTTGACATTGGAAACCCTAATTAAATATATTTGAATCATATTTTTTCTTTTCTTTTTTTCAATTGTTGAAATGATAAATAAAAAATATTTTAAGGCTCATCTTTCCCAGGGTAGCCAATTAAACTTAGAGGGGCTGTAGAAAAAATATGAAGTTTAAATACCTTTCCAACTGACAAATTAGATCCAGTTTGCTGGATAGACATGGTTAATATGTGGAAACACAACTTCAAGGTCATCCATAATCTTGCTCACCCTAACCTCTCAGATCTCCTTCGGATGCTACCCTCCCGTACCCTTAGATTCACCTTTTTTCATCCACCTTGTTAAGCCCCCTGCCCGCATCGTCACCATGGGGAGCAGAGCGGGCAAAAGCTCCGGAATTCACTATAATCTGATCTTCATCATTTTTAGTCTTTACTTCCATTTCAATCAAGGCTTAAAACTCATCTGTTCAAGACTGCATACCAGCACTGTCTGCCTCAGCTGTTTTAATGTAGCTTATATTGTTTACTATTGTGTATAGTTGATTGTAATTTGTTCAGTGTCTTCGGTTGTCCTGAAAGGCTATTTTTAATATGTATTATTATTATTAATATAATTAAACCTAATCTTTAATGTCAAGTATGGCAGAGGATTGGTGAATCTGGAAGCTGATTTGTCTCCCAAATGCTCTAGACACCTTGTTATAGTTCATGATTTTGCAATATCTAACATGCCAGCATATTTTAAACAAAAAAATTGTGTTGATTCACGCCAGTGAGCTTAAATTAGGACATGACTGAGTCTCTCATCACAATAATCATTCTATATGTTAGGTCTAATCAAGACAGAAAATGTCGAACGCACACAAAATCAATGTTCTGACATGGCCAGTGAGCTGAGACCCAAATGTGCAGGGTGAAAAAATATCCTATCCTAACAAGAATTCCTTCAAATGATCTTTTTAAGTGTTATTTCTTAGCATTACTTTTTCCCCCACTGAGTAAGCATAAATTAAAGTGAGCTTTTTTGCATGCTTCTGCAATAAAACATGGAATGGTTTAAACATTTTACACGTAGTGCCAATAATGTGGTTGACACAGTATGCAGTAGATAATTTTTTTTTGCATATGGTAAAGTAATTACTTAAGTGTAAAGATTGATATCAGAAATGTTTGTAATAAAAATCAAAAACCGGCTTAGAACATTAAAAGGAATCTTCAAAATTCCGATTGCCACAACTCAAATATTTATACTGTCATAAAAAAAATGAAAATATTTCCTCTGGTTTATTTCTTTCTTTTTGAAATACTGCTGTGTCTGAAACCCGAGCTGTGTGATGTTTGTCTTGAGACAAGATGATATGAGCACCAGCTTATTCATGAAATGCCAAATGGTTATTGGCCAAGGCTGGATTGCACTAAAACCAGAATATTGTATCAGAGAGAGGCAGCTGGTAAGGAGTCAGAGCAGATTATCATATGAGTGAGGGGGGGGTGGAGTATGGTCGAGACTGGAATGGAAAGCAGGGGGCAAGAGTGAGGGGCAAAGGAGGAGGAGAGGAGACGGAGAGTAAGTCGCTGCAGGGCGGAGGGGATCATCCGAACCGTTCCGTCACAATCTCAGCTTCTTCACCTGACAGGAAAAGTGTGTGTTTAATGAAGAGCAAGGATGGTGCGGGGGGTGGGCAGGGGGGTCCTCTGAGAGGTCAGAGGAAGATGCTGAGGCTCCACTCGTTTTATCATTGCAAAGGGCCCACCGCTGCTCGCAAACATCTGGCATCACTGTATCCAGCTGCAGGGAGGAGACACTTCTATCTTTGAGCCATACATTTAAAAAAGAGAGATAAAAAACTAACTCACACCTTTACTTATCTACTTCCTTCATATTTTTTTGATTGTTCCCACTTCCACTTCCTTCATCTGCCTTTCCTTTCATAGCTTTTAGTCTTTTTGATACATAAAAAGAAGAAGAGTTGTGGAAAAAAAAAAACTTTATGACTTCCCCCTAGCTCTGTATAGATAAGCCAGAGAGCCATGGATGGGTTGGATGTGCTGCGTCTAGCAAGCTGGGGCAGACAAGACTGCAATCAGCGGGAAGAGGGCCAGCTTCCCCCTGCCTGGGCTCTCAGCGCCCCTACTGGCTGCACGCTGTGCCAATCAAGAGACCGGGTGGGTGGGGAAAGCAGGCAGACATGCACGCTGATGTCACAGTCACATGGATTGTGGTGTGGTCATGCTCGGAGGCTGAGAGACGAAGCTGTGCTTGCTGGCCAGCTGCTGCTGAGACAGCAGTGGAGGGCTTTGCGCTGCTGATAGTTTCTTCTCTTATGGACTCGAAGCTTAATGATGTATTTTGTGATTTCAGCTATGAAAGGTAAGTGAATAAAGATGACGATAGTATGAAAATACATATGCATGCATTTTAAATTGCAGAGTAACAAGTAGGGAAGCGCAGGCTCCACTGTTCGTGGACTCCCAACTCTGCGCGCTGCGTCTGCAGGGCATGAGGATGGAGACAGTCCCAGTGCGCTCTGGGTTTAACTTACTCCACATTTCTTTTGTGCATGCATTTATAATTTCTATTCTTTTGTAGATGCACTTTTGGATTATCCGTTTTTCATTACCTTGCATTTCTCGCACTGCGGTTTAACTTTTAATATATACAGTTTGTGCTGCTGCCTCTAGTGCGTCTGTGTGGAAACCACAGCCGGTCTCTATCTGTCCGAGTCTATCTGTAAATGTTTATTTTCTCATTTAGTTTCACTATATATATATATATATATATATATATATATATATATATATATATATATATATATATTTCTGACAAGATGAGAGCGTGGCAATGCGTGAAGGGGGCGGGGGGCAAGGGCACCGGCGCGGATGGCGGACTGTGATTCCTTTTACTTTATGCTGGCGCGCATTGTGCGTGCATGTGCTTTGCTCCACTGACCTATTTTTTTATGGTTGGATTGGTCGGGGTGGGGGGGATACTCGGGTTTTAGATGTGTGGTCATGTGAGCACCAGGATGGGTCCTCCCAGTCGCTGGGACGTTGATCCACTCTGCCCATAATCCGCGCTCCTCCAGCCTCCCCTCCATCATCCAGGGACACATGTGCGCTCACATCCCAGCACAGCAGACAGTCAATGCTGCACACTTCTCTCCTCCACGCGCTCGTGTATAAATATGCCTTTTATGTATGTATCCCCCCCACCCCCCAGACACACACACACTCACACTCGTCTGAACTTCTCCGGACGATGTGAACGCGCACTCACAAGTATGCTTAATATGTGCGGACTTCCATTAGCAGAATGAGGGAAAGGGTTATTATTGTTAAGATATAGTGATAATGTGTTATTATCGGTTCCTCTCTTCTTACTTCTTATTTATATTTCTTACCTGTGATTTCTAAGTAATTCTAAATGTTTATTTTAAAACTTTTGAATGAACATAATCAAATATAAAAAAAGAAAACAAACTAATTAGGTTCCTTTTCTCCTTTTTTTTAACTGTGTGTTTTGGTTGGGTTGCTTTCTTTCTGGAAATGTTCATTTAATAATTTTTCTTAAATTTTCCATTAACCAGCCTGAGACTCTGTATGGTGACTATCCCATCGGTTTAATAGCATGTACGGTTCTAACCTTCTTTATTAATTTTCCACTGTCCCATTTTAATTAGGTAAATCTAATTATACATTTTGAACAAATTGCTAGACATCTCTGGAGCTATCAGGGTGTGTTTGACTGGTAACTTGGTGTTTTATTCTTTATATGAAAACAGTGTGGAAGAATGTGTTAAGGAATAAAGACGCACGCTCAGATTTGTTGAGGCTGACCATAATTGGGAAGGGACGCACGTGCAAAAGACATTTTGACCGTATATACATTTTTGGACATACTCTGAATTGATGTGTTATTTAATTAAGAGAGTAGATTTTGTGGAATGTAAATTAATTTCTCAAAAAGCACAGAATTGAAGTATGCTATAATTAACTTTTCTATTTATTCTTACTGATTTTCGTGAAAATATTGTTTTACTTTTACCAAACCATATTTACATTAATGCATTTTTCCCCCAATATTATCTTACAGCAGCATTGGCATCAGTTAATGTCTTTTTTCTGTTCTCGTTCAGCTCCGTCTTTCCCAGATTGTTTTGCTCCAGTCTGCCAGAGGTTGCTGGTGTCACGGTTTCTGTTCTCGTTCAGCTCCGTCTTTCCCAGATTGTTTTGCTCCAGTCTGCCAGAGGTTGCTGGTGTCACGGCAGCACACTGTGACATTGTGAGGGATGAAATTAAAATGTGAACAAGCAGCATAATTGGATGCTAATTCAAATGGCAGTGGCAATTTCTTCCAGAAAATGGTCAGAGAATTGGATGAACTGCTCTGTGACTTTCTGGCTTTGCACAAACTTGCTAATTATGTAAAACTCATCACCCTTTCACTGATGCTTGAGCCCCTTTTTGTGTCTTTTTGAGAATTCTATCCTCTTAACTTCAAAATAATACAAACATATTATATCTGCCTCAAAGTGTCGGTTGCTTTGTCTCTCCCTGTCTACCCAGCTCTTCCTCTTAGTTCAGCCTCTCTACCACATCACTGCTACTAAAGTACCTAATTACCTGTAATGGAAACATCCCTCTCATTACCCCATGCAAATTAGCCATCCTACTCAGCACAATTAAGATGAAAATTCCAATTACATCATTAAAGAAAGTTGTTTGATGTGCTGCTAGAAAAGGTAAAAAGTGCTTCTTGTCCAGAGTACATATAATTAACCCTTGGAAAAAAGAGGGGGGGGAGGGCACCTCTGCAGTGCATGTGGACCGCACACAGATATGTTATTGAGATCGACTTTGTGCTAAGCTGTGAGAAATTTGCTCAGGCCTTAGAGAAAGATAAAGGCAAATGTCTTGTGATAGGTGCTTTAAGGCTACATTAACAAGGCTGTAAATATTTGTTGTAGATTTGGCACTTGTTGTCTCTTTCCATCAGCAGTCCATTGAAGTGCTGCACTACCTCATGCTGCAGGCTCTCGCACATTAAAGGAGAGGTTAACAAGATTGGCTATTATTCTGTTTGGGACTGTGGACTTGAAGTGCCATGAGGGAAAAAAATGTCTGATTAATTTGAGATGCATTATCTACAAGAATTTATAAATAATGTTTGATTTATTAAGGATTTTTTTTACACTCCCTGCTGTCAAATTCATGTATTTAATGGCAGGACACCGGACCTAAACATTTTTCATAGAATATGCTCCAAAAATACACATTTAATAAATGCTGTTTCAGTTTATATGCATTGATTTAGTCATTAGAGTGATAATGAAAGTATGAAGCTAAAATCAATGCAGGTAATGAAAGAAAAGAAATCCGGCACTGCACTAAGAAATGAAAAAGTTGTGGTTTGGCCATCTTTCCTGCCTTTTATCTGGCTGAGGAAGTGAAACGCTGTCCCCACAGGTTATTAAGGAGTGTGGGATGTGCCTGTCTGTGCTGTGTTCAACTGAGACAAACATCCTGGCTGCCTAACTGTGTGGAGAGGGGCTGGTTAATGAGATATTGGCTGCCCATTGAGAGCATGGATTTTTGATTTGGCAGCATGGAAGTTGGAAAGAGGGCGAGGTGCACTCCGGAGAGCAGAGAAGCCTGATGATAAATCGTAATATCAGAAAACTGATATGATTTGTTGTCTTTTGACTACATTTTTGGCATTCTTTATGAAGTCTAGAATATTTAATAAGTGTCTTGAAATGGCAAATACTGACTATCAGTGCACAGTATTAGGCAGGGGCAGAAGGAGCACTAGTTTACTCTATACAAAACATAGAGCAGTTTGGGAAAAGTCTGATTTTTTCCATGGTCTTAACAAATGACTTTAAACCAGAAAATGTTAACAATCGGAAATAATTTCTATCCCCAAAACTTTTTTGCTAAAGATAATGGATATTTTATTACTCAGTTCCACCTGTTTTAATGGTTACATTTTTTTTTCCTAATACCTTAATGTATTTTTTCTTGTTTTCTGTTATACTTTATCTTTACTCCTTTTATTTTTAATTACTTTTTGTAAATGTTTTATTATTTATATTTCATTCTGAATCTCATTCTATTAATTTATTTTCTTTTTACTGATTTGCTGCATTTTTTAATCAGCTGGCGAAGTTAACAGGAGTGTGTGTCACATCAGGAAATTACCCTGATAGGTTGGCCACAACAAAATGGTGGTATTTTTATTGATTTTGTTTTTAATGCCATGTAAAATTTAGATATATTAATTAATTTCCCTCCCCAATAATGTTAAAGGAAAAGAAGCCGGATGCCTGGAAAATCTTTTTTTTTTGTAAGAATTTTCCTGAACTGCAGAGGAATGTGTTTTGTTTTGTTTTTCTAAAAAAAAAAAACAACTTAATACTAAATCTTCAATTAACTTTATACCCCTAACCAATTATTAAAGATTGATAGATTGTATGTGATTGCTGTGTGGACTGCTATTGGATTATTTAGCCAATTTCTCTGCTCTCTGCTTTGACAAAATATAGTTTCCTCTTTATCTGAGAAGACCTCAAACCTGATAAACCTTTACCTGGGAGTCAGCCCTGTATCTCATATTGTACTGTCAGTTATACCCTGAGATTTTGACAGATTTGTCCCATCAAAGACGAGGTTAAACGACTCCCCCTGCTCTGTGGCCATTCGAGCAGCGGGGCATGAGAGACATAAAGTGGTTAGAAGCAGCTGTCAGCTTCCATGAGTGGATTTTTCTTCGTTCTGAAACATTCATTTCAAGTTCACTCTGGGTTCTCAATGTGGCTCTCCAGTCAGGTAAAACACCTAGCTGTGCTTAGTAAAATGCCTCTAACTTAGGGGTAATTTTCTACTTTACTTTCAATCAGTATTTCAGGAGTCACTCATAGATCCTTTGAAGTGTCTCCCTGTCATGAAGCATTTAACTGCTGATAGAATACTTCGTCTTTCAGCACTGGTTAGATAATCATACACCACTGTCCATTTTTACTTTGATTTTTTTTTCTCTTCCCTCTCTTTCAATTTCTGCTTTTAGCTTCCTCTGTAGAAGATGCACAGAGAATACAGATGTAGTGTTTTAAAGTTCCTCTTTGGACACAGTTTGCTTTAGACTCTCTTGGTTTATTTTGTGCAATTTTAAGGTGATGAAATGTACTTTTTTTGTGAACACCACCTGTATGATCATTGTGTTGAGAAGATAAACGCTGCCAGTGAAAAAAAACAAAAAAACATTTCTTCTTTCAGCTTGGCCCTTATATACTTTGCCACTTGTGGTTTGGAAGTAACAGTTTTAAAAAGAGTGAAGGGTGAAGTTTTTTTTCTTCCCCCTGCACTTTCATTCTAAGCATATTTCTTATCATCTGTGTTTTTCCTTCTGCTCCCTCTATCCTCTGTGGGCCTCTGGAGGGCTGTCCATTGGCTTTTTGAAGCTGCATCAAAGAGGAAATGGGGGAGAAAAAGCAATATTGATTTTGCGTTTTGTCTGACTCAAACACTGAGGACAGAGAAACAGAGAAGGAGCTAGGTGTTGGGCAGTGGGGCAACTTTGTCTTTTAAGAGAGAGCCAGAGGAAAAAGAAACAAAAGATATGGAAGATGAAGAGGTTCACCGAAAACACGAAACACTTCTTTCCCTAGAGCTGTCTTCTCAGTCCTCTAACGTCAACTGCTCATTATCTTACGGTTGGAGACAAACTTCTGTCTGGTAGTTTTATCACCTCCGCCTCCTTCTTGTCTATATGACCGGTCTACTCCCAAGGTCTGACAGTGCTCTACAGTTGACCTGCTTTTCCATGAAACACCAAGCCGCTCTCAGTTATCATCAGATCTCTTTGCAAGGCAAGCATGCCGGCAGCAGACGAGACGCCAGCAAGCTTGTTCTGTATTTGTGGGTTATTGCACTCATCCTCCACCTGCGTTGGCCCAATGGCAGTGTCAAAAGAGAGGAGCACTGGTGTTAATGTGATATGGATTGTCTGAAAATAATCTTTGGGGAATAGTTGTTGACAAGATCTTGTCACAGTTATGTCCTATTGAGCAGTTGGGTTGAAGGTAGGGTCCATTGTACTGTAGCATCCTGACTCTTGATAATTTGACTCCAGTGACTGTCCCAGCTTTTTTAAATTTCATCTCTCCCAAAATCTGGAATGAATGCCTTACAATCTTATCACGGCTTCAGTTTTCCCTACTGCTTGTGCACTTTTTCTTACCTCTATGCCGTGCCTCCATTTTTGAGCAGCCTGAAACTTAATGACCTTGTCTGGCCTATCCTCCTTGTTGTGGTTGTTAATAACTGTCTTCAGGAGTCTTATGAATATGCAGGCCTTCACATTTCGATATAAAAAATCCTTCTTCTAAGTCATATGTAATATTTCAACTTACCGAGAAACAGAAATCAAGGTTCTGATTAGCTTTAAGCCACCCCCCCCAACCCCCCAGAAATGTCTGCCACCGAAATGTCACTCAGCAATGCAAGTGAATTATGTATTAGTTTGCCTATATAAAATGAATAACTTACATCAATTTACTTTTCGATGATTTATTCAGACTTACCTGTAGTTAGTAGGTCAAAACATGCCAGACCTGTACTGAAAGAAAAAAGGGTCAGAGGTCACGTTTTGATGCACTCTCCTCTGCTCTGACGCGAGCTGCTGCGGCTTCTCTGGATCCTGGCGGGAGGAGAAAGGATGAAAAATGAGGGGTGCTTGGAATTTTGATGAGTTGAGGGAACAGGCAGCGCTGTAACAAAGGTCGTCGCAACATGCGCTCTTCCGCTTGATTACAAAAGGGAGCGAAGTGTGTGTGTGGGGCGTTTGATTACATATCCCAGCAGAGGCCATTAGGGGTTCTTCTGCTAGGATGCCATCATTTACACTCATCTGATCTGATGTCGACACTAATGAACAAACAAAAGCGTGCCAATCCTCCTGAGCACTAGGGGGTGCTCTTGAAAAGATACAAATGATGGGAAAATTTGCACTCCAGAGTGATGAACTTCTTAACTTTACTTTCACTGCTCACTAGTTAGACGTTGCCACTAGGCAGAATTATAACAAAGCAAGTAAAATCTCACACTCAATGTTTTGCAGCAAAATGTCGGCCTCAACTCAACTCGGATGCATAAAAGGAATTTATCATGGTAGATAACAAAGGAAAATAGCCTTGCCAGAGAAACAGCCTGCCTAAGATTGATTTTTATGCACATGCATTTATTTGAAATAAAAGAATTGCTGCTTCAGTGCTAATTACAAAGATGAAAGGAAAGAAGAATGTGCAAGGCAATGAACTTTGTTTAAAGGCACAGCACATAGTTTATTCAGGGATGTGCTGCTTTAATGAAATACAAACCCATTTATAGCTCAAAAAGTGTGATGGGAAAGTGAAACTGTATTTACATTGGCATAAACAATGAGCTCTGCATTTATGCGTTGGGTTGAGCATCGTAATTTAGAGAGTCGGGTATTAAAGCCAGCACACACAGAGAGTTAGTGGGCAAGATGGCAGAATGTGTCCTCCCCTGCTGGAGCAATGGGGTTAACTGCACGTGGAGAGATCCTTGACCCATCTCAGATGGGGCTCCCCGCCTCTTGCAATGTGGAATATCTGATTGCTGATTATGAGTTTGTTCCCTATTGTGCTCTGGTTTTTGTGCATCAAGATCAATCTCCCCCAACAGAACTGATTAAGTAGCAGGAAAATTGTGCTACAGCTCTCAGAAATTGCTGAAAGACTCTTTCAGAAAACCTGGCAATCTGGAGTACAGCTGGCAATCACCCACCACTGACTCTCTCTCAGAGGCTCTTTTTTTGGGTTGTTTTGTTGTTTTCAAGTGGGCTTTCTGGCATATTGTTGTCTTTGTTCCCCAGGGCTTCTTGTTTCTGGATGAGAGCTTTCCTAGTGCTGAGCACAGGTCCTTGTCAACCTGGATGCTCAGCTCAGCCTAGTCCAACATCAACAACAGCACCGTCAGCAAGGACTCAGGAGTTGCTTATAATCAGTCTCTTATAGCAGCCTAATTTGAGCCAAAACAAGAATTTTCATCACTCATGTAAAAAAAAACACCCTTTGTTCTTTTTGTTCTTTTTTTTTGCTCCAAGAATGCAACACATACAACAAAAGGCTTATGGAAACAGAAATAAAAAGCTCTTTTTAAAGTGTTCTAATGTCTTTTTTTCCTAGGGTTTACATACAGTTCACTGGTTTCTTTGAGAGAAAAGAAGAGTTTTCTATCAGAAAGACAGGAGGAATGCTCCTTTTTACTTGCAGGGAATCTGTCACTTGGCTGCAAATCAGCTGCTGCCATCGGTAGTTTTTTTTTTTTTGGTAGATAGTTAAAGAGAAGAGAAAGGCGGTCCTTTCCTCTCCAATTTAATAGATGTTTAAAATCCTTTAATGTCTGACTAGGGTGTGTCAGATGATAATTCTGCCCAAGTGTAGCCTCTACAATAGAAAATACATCAAAATTTGTAGCAAGCAGCCCAAATATAATGCCAGTATTATAACGTGTCACCTGCAGCTTTACTATTTATTGCATTTAAATGGTTAAATATCTTTTCATCCATCTAAAAATACAGTTAATATCTGAATTGTGTAGTTTAATGGGCTACACAGTGCTCTGTAACAGTGCTGCATTGCTTCTTGGCCTGAGGTATCTGTGCATGGAGTTGGCATGTTCTCCCTGTGCATGCCTGGGTTCTCTCCCGGCACTCTGGGTTCAGAAAGTCCAAAAACACAACTTTTAGGTGTATTGGCATCTCCAAACTGCCGCTGTATGAGAGTGTGGTTGTATCTCTCTGTGATGAACTGCCACCTGTCCAGGTTATACCCTGCCTTACACTCACAGACCACTAAAATAGTTACGACACCCCCCATCTGCCTGACAAATGAATGGATGTAGTGAGTTCTTATTTTATTTTGATGGCTTTTTTTATGTAATTGTAAATATATTTAAACAGGTTAGCTTTATTGATACCATTAAATGTGTTTTTAAGAAGAAACTGATTCCTTTTTGTTTCAATTGATTGTTACAGTATATCTTAAAATAAGGTATGTACCGTGCAGACTTAAAACTTAATCAAAATATGTAGCTATATTTATTGCAATTCTGAGAAAAAGTGGTCATAAAAAGCTTTTGAATATGTGTCATAGTCCTGCTGGTTCAGGGTAGTGGTGGACTAGTGGTTGAACTTCTGAGTTCAAGCCTCAGTCCCACAGACTGCCACTCTGAGTCCCTGAGCAGAGCTCCTTAACCCCACACTGCTCCCCAGGACCTGCACAATGGCAGCCCACTGCTCCCAAAGGGGATGGTTTGAATGTAGAGTTAATTTTGTTGCTGTTTTCTTGTGACGGTGTAATGACAATAACTGCTGAAAAAGAAAAAAACAATAATTTACTACTGCTTATTTTCAGGGCCCAATACATTTGTGCAGGATATGAAATTAATAATGAGTACAATAATGAGTACCCTGAAAGGTACCCCAAATCCAGGAGTTGAACATCTGGCTTAAGGAGTAAGGGATCAAGCATGGTTGGCTTATGTGGCTCCTGAGGCAGCAAATTGGTACCTTAAAGTCAAGCATGCCACTGCTTGAACGGTTGCAAATTGATAAACTTGGGTCTGGGAGGAGTTCAGAGAGACAGTGGAAAAAAGATTATCGGTCAACCTCAAAGTGATTCTGGCAAATTGTCCGCCGCCTCCAGAGGGCAAAGCAGTGCTTCACTAACAAGGTTCACAGGGGGAGTGGGAAACTGCTGACCTTGACTGAGGACATTGTCAGACAGTGGAAGAAATACTTTGAGGATCTCTTTAACCCGGCTGTCACACCTTCCCTGGTGGAAGCAAAGACTGGATGTTTGGGGGTCAGCCGTGTTCATCACTCAGGGTGAAGTCAAAGAGGGTGGCTCTAAGGTGATTGGACTTTGGGTGTGGATGAAATCAGCCTTGAGTAGCTCAGGTCTCTGGATGTTGTTAGCATGTCCTGGTTGACAAGCCTGTTCAACATCCCGTGGTGTTCAAGGATCGTGCTCCTGGACTGGCATACCTGGGTGGTGGTTCTCCTTCACAAGAGGGTGATAGAAGGGTGTGTTCACTTAAATTGGTATTGCCACTGCTCATATTATTGAAACCAAAACTTACTGATCCTGATGCTTAGATTTTATTTTGTCTTTTTTTTTTTACGCCAAATATTATTTTGCTTCTTCACCCCAGATGCCTCAGATCTTTTATTCTTTTTTCATTGATTCTGATTTGCTGTGTGAAAATAAACTGAAGGTTAGAGAGGGAATAGACTCAACCTTGATACAATACATGAAGCCCCCCATATTAACTACAACATGCTTCGTATACCTATCCTCTCGAGTTTGTAAAAAAGTTGTTTTGATCTTTTGACACATGATTACATTGGGCACTGGTGCTTTGATCTTATCAGAATTTTTTTTCTTTCCCTTGATGTTAGATTATTATAATTTATACATGAGAGATTTAGTTTTGTTTTCCCTCTTTAGCCTTAGCAAACTTAAGTAAACACCAGATTAACATTGTATTCATTTACAACTTCTCATTAGTAAGCCCTGCGGTAATTAATCGGAGGCCAGGGCATCTAGCTGTATAGACTGTTCGAATAATTTATTCGTTTCTGCTCATACCAAGTGTGAGAAATAGTGTCTGATCAATTCATCCCTTAGATGTAGTGCTTTGAAGACATGCCTAGTCTTATGAGAGCACCACCACAGTATGTATTCTCTGGAAAGTTGGGCTTGCAGACCTTGCACTACAAATGTTGCAGGATATCATTTTCTTAATCATATTTGAAGTACACAGTTCTATTTAAATTGGCTGTGTCCAGATTACACTTGCACAGGTGTAATATTTTTCATTTTCATTGGATTATAGCATATTCTAAATTTGAGGTTTATTATTTATTTTGAGGTTTATTTTGTCATAAGTAATGGGATTGAATTTACACTTTCAGCTAAAACTCCCATAAATTATCTAAATTTATCCCCATTCACGCACCATATTGTAACATGTATAACTGTTCATGTAGACTGTTTTTAGCCTTCTACAAAACTGTTTGCTTTTAATTGAATCATTAAGTATACCGTTTTTTTTATCACACAAAAGCTTATTTTAAATTGTAAAGAAGAAAACCTTTTTAATATTTTGTTATTTCAACTCTCTGAAGAAACTTTAATATGCTAGTTTAGAGGGTGGGGGGACCCAAGGGTCCTGCATTACACTGTACACATATCATAGGCTTTTTAGTTTTGCCAAAAGATAGTTATTCCTTCTTTAGGCAAAAATTCAATACATGAAACAAATTAGTAATGATTTGGTTTCACTCTTTTAGCTGCTACCCACATGACTATTTCTTGAAATTTGATTTAGTACAGAAAATGGTTGATATACACTACCTTACTGGCCTTGCTAAATGTCCTTCAATAGTCCTGAGTATCCTTGGTGAATCCATCAGAAAGAGCTAATAATTAGTTTTTTTTTTTCTTTATTCCATAGAAGATTTGGGTTTTTTATTTAAAAATTACATTGGATGACTGTAGTTTGATACATTTATAAGTGATTTTATTTATTTTTTCAATATTCAAATGTAGGCAGAACAAAAACAGTGTCCCCATTGTGGGACAATAAAGGATTTTCTATTCTATTCCTAAAACTTAGTTGGCTTGAAACAAAGACATCAGTGCTTTCCATCTAAGCAACATGAAAATCAGCCAGGAAAATGAAAAGCACTCTAAAAAAATGCTTATATATAGAAAGCAGAAATGTTAAAAGATGTATAGGCATTATCAAATAAGCAAATCAAGCTTTTCAAATACTAATAAGTATACTTTGATTTGAATTTAGAGCTAAAAAAGAAAAGAAAAATTATCTCCTCTTTTGAAAAGAAAACCAGCCTTAAAAAAAAAATCTTAAACATGTCCAACAGATGTTGAGCAGTTTAAAGTTTTTTTTTTACTTAGTGTGGTTTACCACCTTAAAGAGACTTTCACAACTCTAGGTAAAGACAACGAGCAAAAACCAGAAATAGGTATTTAGAGATCACAAATAAGTCCATCCAAATATGTTTCATAGCCTCACCGGTTTTCTGTAAGCACAAATATGGTTTTTCTGGTTTTTCCCTCCCTTTCACTGAAGTCTGAGAGATTTAGAGTTGGTTTAATTCAGCAGCTCAATTCCCATCCGTGGCAATGTCAAATGTTCTCCTCATATTGAAAATATTATCCATGCACAACAGATATAACATTTCTATTACCAATTTCTGTTCACAAGATAAAAATGATGTCACAATGGCATATCCCATGAGCAACCGCACAATTCCAAGTGATCAAGGGTTTATTTTTAAAACTACAGCAATGGCTTTCTGCAGATTAATTCCTGTATGCGTTGCTATTGTGGGAGAAACAAATTGGGCTTTAAGGAATTAGTCTGTTTTCTGCCTAAATCCTAGATCTATTTCTGAAACATTTGATTGTTGTTAATGTGATTGGAGGCTTGAGCATTGCTTTCTCATTAAAGAAAAAAAAAAAACTAGACAAAGAGTCACCCCTCCCCATCCCCCACACAAGCATAGCTGGATAAGATGGTGTTTTCTTCATCAAACTAGGTGTATTGTCCAAATACTGTAGGAATGTTTAGGGCCTGTGTTCTCCAGTGCTGAGAGACTATATGCTGAAGGTCATTTGGGATCATAGCTTGCCATTAATAATTTCCTGAAAGCATCCAACATCTCCATCTGTCCCAGTACGTCCATCGCTCAACTTCAAAGACAGCATCTGCAGGTTAGCACTAAACCCGCCTCCAGGCTAAGATGTTGAAGGTGGGATTCTTTGTTGAGAGAACGTCTCATACTGTTAAGTTCACATTCTCATACAATTGCCAATTAAGGTGTGTTTGCACCTACAGCATGAATTTAGGATTACATAAGTACATAAAAACTCCCAGGCTCACAATTGGTGTATTTTTTTTAACATTTAAGTCTGTTTTTTTGTTTTGTTTTTTAGTACTACAGCTCATTCCTGCAGATGTGGGCAAAACACGAACTTCACACAAATGGCCCAAGGCTTCTGCCAATGATGCAGGAACGCAATTGCCACCCTCAACCATATTTAGTTATTTTGCGTGATAAGTAGGGGTTAGTATTGGCATGGGTGTTGCGACACGACACCTGTCACAATTCTCGGTTCACGATACAATATTATCAAGATTGCAATATCACTATGTATTACGATTTTTTTTCACAACTATCTCAATTACATGTAAAGATAAAAAAGCAAGTGTTGTACACTGCAAAAACACCTAGAAATTAGTAAAAAATGTCTAAAATTAAGTGCATTTACCCTTCATTTCAGTAGGTAAATAAGACGATTTGCCAATGGAATGACTACATTTACTCCTAAAGTAAGATAATTAGATATTATGCACTTAAAATAAGACACTGTAATTGTTTTTTCTTGTTTTAAATATAAATTATCTTGTTCTATTGGCAAAGTGTCTCCCTTACCTGCTCAATTCAAGAAAAAAAATATATTTTAAGCAAAAATTACCTAATTAAATTTCAATTCTATGCAGTGTATATGTTCATCAGAAGATGCTGATCATTTAATAATTTTCATATCCATGTTGTTTGAGGTTGTAGTCAGTCCACGTATTCTGTGACTGTCACAACTACTCAGTGGTGATGTGCCTCACAGCGGTGGTTCAGAGGTAGCCCATTTTCCCTCATTTTTTTAGGTAAAATATTTAGTTTTTAAAATTGATACTAGGAACTGAAAAATCAATATTATATCGGGCAGCCGAAAATCACAACGTCTCCAAAACGATTTTTTCCCACACCCTTAATGATAAGGTATATAATTATTTAATTTGTCATAGCTAACTTCAGGTGTAGCATTTTTTGGCATTCTGAAGCACTTTATTGTGCGTAAACCTTGTAAAATAGCTGGTATTATGGGCACTAAAGTCTAAACAGATCTTTAATGATGGGCCCACTTCAGATACGAAGGACTTCTGCAGGGATTAAATGTTTATGCCGCAGCACGTGCTGCCCAGGCCTGGTGGGCGCAGTGGGTGAGAAGGCAAGTGTCTGGCAGAGTGAAAGATGGCAGTGTGCAAGGAGTGTGTGTGCAAGCAGCTGGGGCCGTGACAGAAAAACAGTCGGGCTTCTGCTCCCGCTGCTCCAGCTCTCGCTGCCAATGATGGATTCCCACTTTGGATTTGTTAATAACACAATGTTGTCTTACATGATGGACTCTTAGCAGCTATTCTAGCCATTTTTTAGGAACAAAAAAATTAAGATGTTTTAGTTGGAGTGGGGTTGATATGATATATTCAGCTCACAAGACAAATGATACATAAAATCTGGTTCATGTGCGTGCATTGGAGGATGTTTAAGCTGTAACTTTGGGCAAAGTAAAAGTTTGAAGTATCAGAATTGATTTTTGATACTGTTAGCATGAACTCAGCGCTATTTCTGACATTTTAAA